>NC_056725.1:1718900813-1719000813 GCF_019279795.1 Protopterus annectens
GGAGGAACTCTTAGAAGAGGGGAAGAGGAAGAGAAGAGTTAACTGTACGTAAAAAAAAACTTTTGTTCTTAACTGTAACATTTGTATAGTGCATGATATTTGCATGCTATAAAGTAAAGTTTTCTCAGTTATTTTCAAGTGTAATGGGGATACTAAAATAAACAGGCGCCCCTGTTTTTTCTTCATTTCTTTCTCCTTGTTCAGTTTAAGAAATGTAGGCATTGCAATGAAAAAAAAAAAGAAGAAGAGAAAGATACAAAAAATAGATGTGCTTTTCTCATTCTTCCATGCGGGAATGACTAGATTAAGGGTCTTGGCTTTATCTAGTAACACATTTTAAGAAAAATCAAATGGATTTCCAGGATGTCCCCGAAGGAAACATCATCAGGGGGTGACCTGGGTGAACCTTCCCTTTCAACAAAGTCAGCATCTTTGGTGAAAGACACCTCATGGGAGTCTAAGTGGTTCCTCTTGCACTTTCTCTTCGCAGGGTACTTCCTCGGGCGATGCTCTGGGGAAGTATCCAAAGAAGAAGAAGCCACCAAGGTGGGTCTTTGCTGGTGCTTTTCTGCCCTCTGTCCAGAGGATGAGACCAATGGGAGCTCCGGACAAGGGGATGTTGAAATCTGTCCCAACAAGGATGGCAGAGACTGAGTTCCCAATGGACAAGGCTTTCTCCATGATTTAGAAGGCTGTCCCCTGGATGGGAGCCTGGAACCAAAATAGATTCCTTCAGAACTGAGGTAGCACCCTGCACTGAGGGGTCAACCCCTGAAACCAAAGCCTGGGTCGATCCTACAAAGGCCGAAGCACCAAAGGTCATGAGATGGCTCCAAAGTTAAAGAAGCCAACCCATGCCCCTTGGACCCGACCAAGGAGACTCAACCCTGGGAGGCCTCCAGTGCCGAAAAGCTGGAGGAACTCAAGGCAGCTCTTGATACCAGAGATGAATTTGCTACCGGAACTAAGATGGTCGACACTGGGAGCATCGGAACTGAGGGCTTCAATGTCTCAATAGGAGTTGGAGGAGGAACAGGTGGTGTAGTAGTAGAACTGGTTCTGATGCCAGCTTGGCTAGGAATCAAAGACAACCCCCCCCACCGTATGGAGCTGATCCACCAGTCTCATGATGTTGGCCTCAGAGAGACTCTTAGTGGACTGAACCGATGCAGTCATTAGAGACCTAGGGGGTGTGACATCAATGAAGGGGCTAGGAGGTCTATCCTAAAAAGGATCAATTGAAGGAGAGTACCTAGATCGGGTCTACTTAAGTAGACCAACAGTACACAAGAATGACATTCACAACACCAAGACGAAATAACCGACACTCCATAACATTGCACGTTCATAACAATGACACTCCAATTATTTGACACCTACTGAAAACAGTCCATACTCATGTTAATATAGCTGCCCCCATTGCTATGCTTAGGAAATGCTAAAAATTAAAATCATCCCAGTATTAGGACATTATAGTACATATCAAGCACGTACTAACCGTTACATGTAACCCAGAAGTATAAATCCAGCATTAGAACTTGTAAATAGTGTCCCACAACGAAGAAAGCTTGGCTGAATCCACATTAGAAGTTCCAGGAACCATTAGCATGGCTGAATCCACATTAGATGCTCCAGGAACCATTAGGGAGATGTACTCAACAGTAATGGCACAAAAAGGCAAGCACCTACTAGTAATTGAAGGATATTTGTACCATATAGAGAGGTGTAGAGGTAGTAAAAGATACTGGGCTTGTTAGCTGAAAATAACACATGGCTGTAGGGGTAGAGCTGTAACTACGTTGCTACCAAAGGGAGATAGGTTAAGGAAATCGGTAGCTCACCATCACCCAGGTGATCCTGGGGAAGTAGACAGATATACAGTATATCAGGACTTGAAGCTCTGAGTGAAATACACTCAGGACACCCCTTGTCTTCTGGTAGAGGATGCTTTACAAACAACGTCCTTAGACAGTGTAGATAGTATTCCCAACAGAAAGGCGCTACCACAGCAAATTGGACGAGTGCGAAGGAAGGCAAGTGTACGAGATAGCAGTAATGCACTAACACTACACACCATAGACTTTAATGATTACCCACTGAAAGAGGGAATGTTTGTAAGCAAGGTGATAACTGATGCAACAACAGACACCACAGTAGTGGTGTTCAGTACTGTGAAGAACCTGTACGATCTCAGCCAGGCTACTATTTGGCTTATGAATGGCACCTTCTTTAAGAAAGGTGTGACCATCAGACAACTCTACAGTATACATGGGCTAATAAAGTGTGGCACATATAGTAAAACTGTACCACTACTATATGCTTTCATGTCAAAACAGTCCTTAAAGTTCTACAATTACCTATGGCATTGTACATTTCATTTGCTATCAGAGCAAGGATTTGAGGTGACAGTTAAGTTTGTTCTGTGCGACTTTGAGATAGCAGCACTGAAAAGTGTATGTCTCAATGTACCCGGAGCCCATTCGAAGGACTGTCTCTTTCATTTCAGCCAGAACTGGAAAAGAAAAGGGAAGATAACAAGAGATCCCATAGAGGTACTAGAAATATTTTGAAAACATTATGAAAGTCTATATAAAGCAGAGAAATATGGAGATCAAGAAAAGGTACACATGGAAATGTTTATGGAATAATTAAATATGCCAAGGTTACAAGAAGAAGAGGCTCAATTGCTAATAGGATAGAAGGAAAGGAGATAAAAATGGTGATTTATAACCAATCAACACGAAAGTTCCCAGGAATAGATGGTCTTCCTGTGGAAGTTTGGAAGCTAGGAGGGGAAAAAACTGACAAAGATCCTGAAGATTTTGTTTAACATTATTTTAGGAGGAGAAGCACCAACTTCCTGGAAGAAAGTGGTGGTTGCTGTAATACCTAAAGAGGGTAAAGACCAATTGTATCCAGCTTCATACAGTCCAATTTCAATCCTAAACCATGGTTATAAAGTGATCATGTCTATAATGGCTAAAAGAATTTGCAAAGGTGATACCAAAATTAATAGATATGGATCAATGTGGTTTTGTGGAGGGGAGGCAAATATTTTACAACATTAACAGAACATTAATGATCCAGAGGGAAGCTGAATGTAAGAAAACATCACTGTTGTTTGTGGGTCTTAATGCTGAGAAAGCATTTGACAGAGAAAGCTGGGAGTTTATGCGCAGGGCAATGGAAACATTTACATTCCTTGATAAAATTATAGGGTTGATTAGGAGAATATATGAGGGACGGGAGGCAAAAATTACAGTGGGTGGGTCCCTCTCTAATAATTTCTGTCTAAGCAGAGGAGCCAGGCAGGGGTGTCCTCTTTTCCCTTCGCTATTTGCACTATATTTAGAACCACTGGCAAAGAAAATGTGAGACTCAGAATTTCAAGGATATAATTCGTATAGCAGTCAAGAAAAGCTGGCTCTATTTGCAGATTATATTATTTTATACCTGATAAAACCAGAAAAGGACACTTCAGTGTTGTGGAACATATTGAGGCAGCTTCAAATCTTTTCAGGATACAAAATGAATGAAGCTAAAACAAAGGCAATAGCTGTAAATGGTATACCCACACATAAATTGGTTCAGTGATATCCATATTTATGGGGACATGATACAATTAAGTACTTAGGAGTATGGATTTAAAAGGATTTTGGTGTGACAGCTAAAGATATGTGGGAACAGGCTAAACAAAAGATAATGCAACAACTGAGAAATTGAAAGCTCTGTTATACGGATATGGATAGCAAGATACAAGCAGTTAAAATGTTTTTAGTCCCTTTAGTTTTATGCACAGGTCAGGCATATTTTTATCAACCAAAGGAGTTGTAGATCGCAATTAATAAAGAGCTGAATGCTTTTATCTGGAAGGGGAAGACGGCGAGAGTCAAGTGGGATAAGCTGAGTTTTCCAGTTGAACAAGGCAGTTTGAAGGGGTATTTCAGAGCTACAAAGTTTAGGCTATTCTACATAGCAAAGAAACCTATAATTCAAAGTGGAAAGGAATGATGATGAAACAAGGGGCTCAAGAAACAAGGAGAGACTGGGATTTTGGATGCAGATCCTTAAGCAGAATAACAATAAACCTGCAGAATATTATATTTATAAAGTAGCAGAAAGTATTCTAAGAACTAAGCCAACATGGGAATGGAGAAAGGATATTCTGCTGATAGGGGTGACTGTAATTAGGGATACAGACAATAGGCAAGAGGGGGCTAGAATTTATTGGAGAAAACTGGTAAAAGAACCAGGGTACTGGGAGCAAATAATTAGAGAGGGAAAGGTAATAGAATGGGAAAAGGCCAATAATTTATTTGGATTGCAGGATAGAGACAACCTTCCCTATCAAGGATTATATCATATATGCAAAAAGAAAGAAACAGAGGGATCATAAGCAAAAGACCATCACTTGTAGAGCTTTTAGTAGAATCTAGAATAGAAGCTGCTGTTAAAAAAAGGAATAATTAGTAAAATATTGCATGATAATTATAAGAATCAATCAGTGGAGGTTAGAAAGGATTGGGGAGGAAAGACTGGATAAGCAATTCACAAAGAAACTATGGGGGGATATATGCATGTCTCTGAAATATGCAACAAAGTCTAAAAGATTTAGGATCTTTGCTTGGAAGTGTTTACATAGGTATTTTTATAGCCCAAGTAGACTCCAAAGAATTTTTCCTCAGATAGACAGCACATGTTGAAAGTGCGATACAGAAGAAAGAGGAAACTGGGAACATATTTTTCTGGGGGGTGTAATGAGTTGGCAGACTTTAAAAATTCCCTGCAGACTGCTCTGTCAGAGATACTGGGTGAAAAAAATGGTGTAACTAAGGAAATTATTTTTTTGAGCTATGATACAGAATCAGAACTGCCTAGACATGGTAAGGCCTTGCTGAGTCTAATTATGGTGGCTGCCAAAAAGCAGTTACTAGATAAGGGAAATCAAAGTCTAAACCAACTTTACTAGAAGTAGTGAATATAATAACAGCGACAAAACAACTGGAATTTGGATCTTTAGAAAAGGGTAGGAGCAAATTGTATAGGAAAAAATGGGAATTGTGGGAACAATACATGCACAGGAGGAACACGGTTTAAAAGAAGGCAGCATTTGGATGAACTATATAATGTTTGACTGACAATGACTGGATAGATTATAAGTGATGTATAATGTTTGCAACTACAGGTGGGAGCTGCTTAATGTCCTTCCACACAAAGTCCTACCAAATTTACATCCATAATGTACTAAGCAGATGTAAATGCTATCTATCGGCTGTTATGCAGACAGATGTTGAGCGAAGCACAATACAAAGTATAGGGTGTTCACTTAATGTCTGAGCTACTTAATGTTCTATGGGATAAGACCTATCCTGGATGTTAAGTGGTACATACCTGTACAATTATGTCAAAATGGTTTGTGATATATAATGTTTGCAACTAAAATTATGCCGATATGGTTTGTTTTCATTTATATAAATGTATGATTGTCTATGTCATATATAATAATTTAATAAAGATGTTTCTTGTTTAAAAAGAAAACATACATTTCCAGTTACCTCTTTCTTCCACATCACACCCTCAACATTTGCCATCTACCGGCTGAAAAATTCTTTAGTTTGAATCTTCTAGACTTTGATGTACATTTGGGAGCCATGCATATGTCCTACTATTATGTTTCTTTGTGACTTGCTTGGCCAATCTCCCTTCCCAATTTTTTCTAATATACTCTCTTTGATGCTTATAGTTACCTTGCAATATTTTATATGCCCTACTAATTATCAGCTTCTGTTCTACATTCAGCTAAAAACTCTACCAGAGTAGGTCTTACACTCAGGGTTCCTCTATAACTTTCTCTTTGCCTATACTCTGATAACTATCCCTGACAGGGAAGACAGTCTCTAACATGCAGTCCAAATGTCTTACTGGCCTCTTCTTTTCCTGTTATCTTTGCCTCTCTAGTAATTTGTGCCCAATATCTTGGTTCCTTTGTGAATTGTCTCCAGTAAACTCCAGCCTCCTATTTCCAATTCTGTGTACCCCTAATTGCAGTCATCCCTATCAGCAGAATCTTCTTTCTCAATTCTCTTGTTTGCTCAGTTCTTAGACTACTTCCTGCTACTTTATAAACATAATATTCTGTATGGCTGCTGTTATTCTTCTTAAGGATCTGCATTGAAAATCCCTCTCTTTTGAAACCACCCCCACTGTGTAGCTCTAAAATATCTCTTCAAATTGGGTAATCCTAAACCACTTTGTTCTGTTAGGATCAACTTTTCCATTTGACCATTGCCCTCTTCCCTCTACAGATAAAATACTTCAACCCTTTATTAATTACTGTCTGGAACTTTTCCTCTGGTTGACAGAAGTATGCCTGACCTGCACATACAACTAAAGTGACTAAAAACATTTTCACTGCTTGTATCTTGCTATCCATATCCACAAACAAGAGATTCTAGCTTCTGTGTTTTTCTACTACCTTTTGTTTAGTCTCTTACCACATATCCTAAGCTGCTATAACAGAATACTTTTAACTCATACTTGTAAATACTTCATTTTATCATCTTCCCATAAATATGGGTATTGCTGAACGAATTTATGAGTGAGCACATAGTTTACAGCTATAGCTTTTGTTTTGCCTTCATTAATTTTATAACTCGAAAAGACTTGAAACTGTCTCAGAATGTTTCTCAACACTAAGATGTCCTTTTCTTGTTTTATCGGGTACAAAATAATATCACCTGGTACTCTGACAAAGTAGCTGATGCATGGAACAGACTACCAAATTACCTTAAAGCAAGTGCTATTTTAGATACTTTTAAGAACAGCCTGGACACTTATTATGGGAACAAGTATTTTGGTATACTGGCAAGCTAGGAGGGCATTAATGCCCTTGATTGAAATATTTGTATGTATGTATGTATGTATGTATCATCTGTAAATAAAGTCAACTTTTCTTGTTTACCAAACCATTTATATCCCTGAATTTCTGAACCCCTTATTTTATTTGCCACTGGCTCTAAATAGAATGCAAATAACAAAGGAGAAAGAGGACACTCCTGCTTAGTTCCGCTGTTCAGACACAACTTATTGGAGAGGAACCCTTTCACTTTTTTTTTTTTGCCTCAGATTCCTCATATATCCTCTCAATTAACCTTATTATTGTATCAGGGGATGCACATGTTTCCACTGTACTAGTTATACAATCCCAGCTTACTCTGCAAAATGCTGCCCTCTGGATCATCATTGTTCTATTAATGTTGTCAAATGTTTGCCTTGCCTCCACAAAACTACACTGATCCATATCTATCAAGTCTGGCAACAAGTCTGCCTTTCGTTTAGCTATTATAGACATGAATATTTTATAATCGTGATTTAAAATTGTAATGGATCTATATGAAGTTTGGTCTAATGGGCCTTTACTGTATTGAGGTATTACACCCACCACAGCTTTCTTCCAGAATGTTGGTACTTCCCCTCCTTTTAAAATACTGTTAAACAAAGCCTTCCAACTCTTTAGTACTTTCTTCATCCTAGCTTCCAAACGTTGGCAGTAATACTATCCATTCATGTAGACTTTCCTGCAAATTAATTATACACCACCATTTTTGTCTCATTTCTTCCTATCTTAACTGGTAATTGTTGTGCCTCATCTATCTCTAACTTGGCATACCTAAGTATTCCATAAATATTTCCATTTGTGCTTTTTCTTGATTTCCATATTCCTCTATCTTATACAAATTTTTATAAAATTTCTGAAATATTTATAATACCTCTCTATAGGATCTCTGGTTATTTTCCTTGTTATAGGTTCCCAAAGTTTAACAACAACCCTTTCTACTCTCTGTTGCCTAAGTCATTCTGCTAAAAGTTTGTGTTCAAGAGTTATTATCAAAAAACAATTGCTAAACAACAGTCTTATTATACTCATGCATATTATCCAGATACTCCTTTATTTCCACTTTAGCACTGCATTAGTGCTTCTTCTTGTTCTATGAGATTATTATTTTGCAATATTTTAATCTTTGTCAGCTCCTTTAAATAATTCTTGCTAACTTCTTAGTCACCTCTTTTTCTTTTATTTCTACCTTGTTTTTAAACTCTATTTTCATTTTATCCCACTCATTAGCTATAACATCTGAAGAAATTTCTATCTTCCCTAATAACTCTTGAATAATTTCCACTACCCATTCCTTAAATTACTCTGTCTTTTTAACAGGTAATTGGGGAAGTCCCAGTATCTCATTACTACATTACTACCTTGTTTTTTTTATCTTAGTTGTTATTGCTGCATGATCTGAAATAATTATTGGATGTGTGTTGAAGCTTTCAATTGAGTGCACATGTTCCTGTGAAATATAACTTCGGTCTAGTCTAGCCCAGTTCCTGTACCTTGGGGAATAATATCTAAATTATCTCAGAGTTCATTCTATGTAATTCATGTATTCCATACCAAATACTTTCATAAATTCCTTCAGAAATCTGCCATCTTTTGTTATACTTTCCCTTCTAAGTCCCCCAGATACATCCTCACTGTTGCAAGTCAAGTTCCAGTCACCACCAATAAGTAATATTCACTGCTGAATGCTGATTGTTTTTCATAAAATTTTCTTAAACTCTATAATAGCAGTTTTAGGTGGAATGCAAATACATGCAAAAGTAATCCTCCTCTCTTGCCAGTAGCCCTTTATGACAGCAGATTTATCGTTGCTATCTCTTTTTCCTCTTCTATCACTGTTGGTGCTTCCCTAACAATTAGTATGAGCACTCACCTTTCCTTTGTCCCCGATACTCTGCTGAATATCCCTCCTGCAATCCTTTCTTTATCAAATTTACATGTTAATTTCTTTCCAAGTATGTCTCCTGTAGCATTGCTATTTACACTCTACATTTCTTAATGTAATTCAACACGCTTCCTTTTTTTGTCTATATCAGTGAGGCTATTCATGTTTCAAAATAATAGATTTTATTGTACCCATTATGATAAGATGTTATTATTTCCACCTATTATACATGTCAACTTTTTAAATGTCTATTTCCAGCTTTTGTGTTGCATGCACCCAGTAATGTTTGGCAGGGTAATCTTTATATGGTTGATTCTTATCATTTGTATTTGAACTTGTGTCACATTTTACAAGACGTTTTGTGTTAATGAAAACCCTCAAAAAATACATACCCAAAACAGCTATATAACCTATTAAATTAAAACAAACACACAAAACTATGTACATCTTCAAATAATGAAGTTTAACCTTCCTAATAGGTACAACTACCTCAAATCAACAGCTGCACACACAGGCAAAACCTAATCAAAATTTAAGATTAACCATGCACTGTCCCATGTTACAGCCTGTGTTCCTATTTACACTAATTGCTATCTGTTCTTCTGTTCTTATCTTAGCCTTAATACTTCCCAGATGTGAAAAACAACTTGCACATTTTCAGAAAACATTAACTTTGAGCCTTAAGAAAAAGTACCCTGGCTATCTTTAAATAAAACTAAATTACACACTTTCTAGTAAATGTACTTAAGTATTTAGTTACCAGAAAAGCTATTATCTCTTATTAATTTCCAACAATTTCAAACATTTTTACTGCTACTTGCCGTTGTACCTTTTAATGTTACATTTCTCTCAGTAGACAATGTCCAGACCTCTCAGTTTATAGCCTTTATCTTTAGTCAGCTTGTTTCCATGGAAACATAAGATCAAAATGCAGAGCTGCCTTCAGCTCCAGATTTCTCAACTGGCTCTGTATATTTATTTCCTTAAAGAAAACTATTACACCGTAGTTTCTCTTTTTTTTAAAACCCACTTGCTTTCACAAAAAAAAGTTGTCATCTGATTAAGCCAAGGGCATTAATACAGTCATTTACCTATTTAAAAGTAAATGAAACCATTTCCATTCTACACATATTATAATTACTGCAGTTTTACATACAATCTCCCATCCCAACACCCCAAGATTACAACCTACTGACTTAAACATGCTTTTGTCCAGCCTTTCTTCTCTTTTTCCTTTGTAATGCCTACATTTCCTAAAACTAAAACAGAGAGAAGAAAAAAAAACACTTGTTTTCTTTAGTATCTCTGCCACATATAACAATCACTAAAAATACTACATCACATTCAATTTATATCATAAAATGTTTTATACAAGTGCGGTTAACAAAACATTTACTTAGTTACTTTTTCCCTCTTTCTTTCTTTCTCTTTTTTCCTTTTTAGTGCCGTTCAAACATTAATGACATGAAGTGGGGCATATGCCTGCCAGACCCCCAACAAGGTTAACAAAGTCAACAAAAATCCGTCTTTCACAGCCATTTTTCTTGTAAGGCCATATATCACAATTGTGATTAATGCTTTATAGTCTCACATTTATTCACTAATTCAGTGTTGCCAGGCTTCTTCCTGTTCATCTCCATCTCCTAACCCCAGACTCCAGTTCAAGTTTGGATACTCTCCAATTCTTCTAGTAAACTTCTGTGCTTTTTTGTCGGTCTCTCAAGTATTTTCCTTTGGGACAGTGGAAAATGTTTCACTGGCAAAGTCTCTCTATGAGCCTTACCATCAGACTAATGAGAGAAGCAGAGTCACCTTCTATTTGATGGTTCACCCCTTGTTGGACAAACTTTTGTATTTCCCCCTTAACCTGTTCTGCATCCAAAAATGTTTTTGATCGTAAAAGAAAAACATTCTGAAGACAGATGGATACAGCACCTTGAATCTTACACCTGCCTCTCAACATCATTTGATTGCAGGACATAAATTTGCTTCTCTTGTGCCTGGTGTACAGTGAATAATAATTTTTCCACAAACACTCTACTGTCACCAACTTTTAATACTTTGCCCTTTTGCCACAGTTTTGTCAGGATAAACTCTTTCTGCTGGTAGGATTGCATATTCACTAATATAGCACTTGGCTACATTCTCTTGGCCTGGTTTGGAGCATGTACACAATGTGCTCTTTCAATTAATAGATCCTGCTGTGGAATACTAATCTTGTTGCTTATTTATGCCTTCAAAAAATTAATACAATCTGTTCCTTCAAGATTCTCTGGTACAGCCGAAAATCTCAGATTTTCCTTAGGTACTCAGTCCTCTAATTCTACCAGTTTTGAGACATCTCTTCATGAGGAGTCTCATACTCAGCCAGCCTTTTCTCCATTTCACCCTCTGATTTTTGCATTTTGTATCAGCTCATCTGAATATCTGTTTAAAGCTTCTTAAATTTTCCAGCCTTTTGTTATTTGGGTTGATATATTCCTTAATTTACTTTAATCATCTCTAAGCACATTTGACTTATTTTTTCCTCTAGATTACTTGAACTGCTTTTTGCTGAACAGCTACAATATTCTTCCCGGTCAGTTTTTTTCTCTTCACCTTCTACAGCTGATTTTTTTAACGCTCTCTTAGCTTCTTCTTTGCTGGCATCCAGATTATACTTATGCAGTCAATAATTCAATTTACTGAAAGTGATAAGAGTTCCTGGTCCTTGACTTTAAGTTCCTTTTTTCACACTGGGAGAGCTAAAGCTAAGCTGTTGATCAGTGTGCAGTCATCTTGGAAAGCCACTGTTATTACTTCTTTTCTTTTTTGGTATAATGCACATTTTGCTTTTGCATATATGAATTTATTTTACCATTTCCAGCTTCTCAACAGCCAAACTCAGCATATTATGAGAATTTACTTCTTGAAGTAATACAATTTAAACAGGGATCATGTACTTCTTATTTCTCTGTTTATTTTTTATTTGCGTATCAGCATCTTTTGACCCAGTGGGATCAACCAGTGGCCAGAATATGCTATCAATGTGCATATATAACCTTTTCCTGGTACCATTAATATCCACTGCCTTGAAAGTACATGTAAACAAAATATTACACTCTGAGCCTGTATCTACTGTATTTAAATTTAATCTTTTAATTTTCAATATTTCTAGCTAACAATCTCACTTGTGTTCTTGTTTCAGTTATTTGAAATCACTATACCAACTCTTATTATGCCAATGGTACATATCATAACTGTTTTTAGCCATATTCACTTTTATATTTCTGTTCAACAACTTGTGCATTTTGAACATATCTGTTTTTTTTACACATCTTTACAAAATGTTCTAAGCCAGGACAGGTGTTTATTAAAAACAGAACAAAGCTTTTTCATGCCTATAGCCACATTTAGTATACAAGACCAGAATTTCAAATACAAGATTTGTTTCTGTTTTCGGTATTACTGCCACAGTAAAGTGACACATGGCACTCTTTTTCATGTAATTGCTGCACTACTTTATTTAACTTATGTTTTATCTTCCATGCATTCATTTCATCTGTTAATTCTTTTAATTGTGTAATAATTTCACTTGTTCTGCATCTATGAATCATGGAACTCTGTGTGCCCCTATTCTTCAGCTCAGTAATGTAAGCATCAACAGCCTTTGTAGGACCTCCTGCCTTTGTAAAGAACTGATTACAAATAATTTGCATTTTTTTCATCTTTGAATAATTCCTGATTTTTATTTATTTATTTATTTACTTATTTATGTGTTTTGTGGTTGATATTTTATTTTTCTTCTCTTCAAGAAAAGTAAATCATTTAAATACCTTCAAGGCTTCTTCTCTGTAATATGCAAGCATGTAGTACTCTCTGCGTTTTTCAGACTCACTGGTTATGTCATTCCTAGTAAAGACTAAATCTAATTTTTGCTTCCAAATCTTCCAGCTTTATGCAAAATGTCCTTGACATGAGTGGAATCCTGGTGTTGTTGCATTTTGGACACATTTACACAGACAATTATATTCCTGTATTTCCAAAGACAAAACAACAACTTCCAAACACATACAATCTTGTAAGAAAATGTAATTATTCACTTCTGTAGATATATTTCTTCAGTCTAATACAATGGGATGTTTACAGATGTGTCACAATGGGAATAAAATAACACTTATCGTAGATGATCTAACTTCCATGAAGTCTTTAATGTGAAATATTTAAAAGAAAGTGCACACCATAATAAGCAGCCTGCTGTAATTAGTTCTATAGCATTTGAAACTATACACCCACATTCTGTGCTTAGATTAAAAACTGCACAGTGAAGAAATTACTAGATAAAGGATTACATATTCCTAATAGTTTTAAACACATATTGTCCATTGTACTGTTACATTTTTGCAAGTGCTCAGTTTTTAATGTAGTCACTGCCTCCAGATAGAATGCGCTGTCTTCATGAAAGTTAACTAAATACACCTACCTACCTACCATCATCACACTAAAAGAAGACTTCTTTGAAAGTATAACATTCAAATTTATGAACTGACCAGCAATATGCACCCATTTTATTAAAATTAAATATAATGAAAGTATGATGAGAATAGTTCTCCATACCCAACCAGAAACATACAAAAAAGTCAGTTTAAACTCCCAACAATACAAAACAGAACAAGGAAAAAGAAGTTATGTCTTACCATAACGTTCCATCTGTATTGTTGATCCTCGTTCAGTCATTACATATGGGTATCAGTCCTGACCTCGGAACCGAGCCGGCCATCTTCCAAGCTCGCGTCAGCTACAAACTCTCGAGCTAAAAACTCTTACCCAGAATTTCCCTCTCCCCGTTACCTCAGATTGAGTTTGCAAGTCAAAAAAGGTAGAGGCTACCTCTGGTCAAATGACCTAAAAGAACCAGATGGTGAGATCCACTAGAAGCCACAGGAGGGGGAAGGAGGGAGGGTCGTAATGATTGAACAAGGATCAACAATACAGATGGAATGTTAAGGTAAGACATAACTTCTTTATCTGATATTGTTAATCCTCGTTCATTTCTTACGTATGGGACAGAGTCCCCAGCTACCTCTATTCCTGGGAGGCTCTCATGGAAGGACATTCCTGAGCACCATAGAACCAAAAGATGCTCTTCCCCTAGAGGCCAAATCCAATTGGTAATGATTGATAAAGGTATGAGGCGTAGTCCAAGTTGCAGCTGCACAGATGTCATGTAAAGAAGCTCTGGCATGGAAGGCAGCAGAAGTTGCCACCAACCTTGTCGAATGAGCTTTTATGGTAGTCAGCAATGGAATATTACGTTGTGTATAAATGAAGGTCACACAGTCTTTCAACCATCTAGCCAATGTGACCTTAGCAACAGCACATCCTAATCTAGGTCCAGAATAGGCCAAAATAACTGGTCTGATTTACGAGAAGCCTTGGTCCTGTTCAAGTAGAAGCAAATTTGCCTGTGAATATCTAGGATATGTAGGCAATACTCTCCTTTGTTTGAATGATTGGGGAAGAAAACTGGCAATTCAATGGTTTGATTAATGGACATTTCAGAGATCACTTTTGGCAGAAAGGAGGGATTAGTTCTCAATGACACTCTATCTCTCTGAAAAATTAAGTATGGACTCTTGATGCATAAGGCTTGAAGCTCAGAGATACGTCTGGCAGAAGTAATGGCAACCAAAAACAAGGTTTTCCATGACAAATATTTGAGGTCGCAAGAAGAAGCTGGTTTGAAAGGTGGCATTGTCAGAGCTTGTAGAACTAATGACAGGTCCCATGGCTGAATAGGTTCTCTAAAAGGGGGCTTCAGATGATTCACACCTTTTATGAAGGTCTTGCATAATTTGTGTGACATAAGAGAGGAATCTTGGACACCCTCATGGAAATTAGATATTGCAGCCAAATGAACTCTAATAGTAGAGGCCAATAGACCTGATTGAAATAGGTAGGCTAGATACTCTAGTACTATCGACACTGGTGCTGAAATGGGATCTACTTGCTTTTCTTTCAGCCAACAGGTAGATCTTTTCCACTTGCTTAGATAAGTAATTCTAGTGGAAGACTTATGAGATGCAATAAGAATGTCCCGTAATGGCCAAGAAAGATTATTCTGCCTGGCAATTAAGGGAACTGGAGGAGCCAAGCTGTGAGCTTCAGGCTGTCCAAGTTGGGATGAATCAGATTCTGTGGATGGGAGATCAACCCAGGGGTTGGATGGAGAATCCATGGTTGATCTAGCAGGTGAGGCCAAAGGAAGGGGAACCAAATCTGACGAGTCCAATATGGTGCTATGAGGATCACCTTGCTCTTCAACTGGCAGGCTTTCTTCAGAAACTGGGGAATGAGGGGGAGAGGTGGAAATGCATAAAGAAGACCCAAGGGCCAGTCGTGGACTAGAGCATCCCTGGGTGACTGTCCCGGAGGGGGAATCAGGGCGAAGTAGTTGCTGCATTTGTAGTTGGTCAGAGATGCAAGGAAGGCCCCAGAGGTGGAAGATCTCCGCCGCTATCAAGGGATTCAGGGACCACTTGTGAGGTTGTAGAATGCACTTGCTGTGTCTGTCTGCTATCACGTTGGAACTCCTGGGAATGTGCGTTGCTAGAAAAAAATGGTTGGTAGCCATTGCCCATTGCCATATCCTCATGGCCTCACGACAAAGGGGGTAAGATTTGATTCCGCCCTGTTTGTTGATGTACCAGACCACCACCATGTTGTCTGATTGTATTGCAATAGTCCCAGATGGCAGCAGGGGATGGAATGCTTGGAATGCAAGAAGCACCACCCTCAGCTCTAGAACATTTATATGCAGTTGGGCCTCCAATTCGGACCAAGTGCCTTGGACTGTCTGTCCCTGACATAGCCCCCCCATCCCATCAGGGAGGGGTCTGTGGTCACTGTAGGCTTGGGCTGCTGGGGGGAGAAGGGGAAAGACCATTGTGACGGGTTGTGAGTCATCCACCAATTTAAATCCTGTTTGCACCTGTCAGTTACTCGAATCTTGGCTGAAAGAGGATACTGAAAAGGATACCATTGGGTGAGCAGTAGCCATTGTAGAAGCCTCATGTGAAACCTGGCCAGGGGGACAATGGTGATGGAGGCTGCCATGGAACCCAACAGCTGTAGGACAGAGTGAGCTGTGGATTTCTCCCTTGAAAGGATTGGGATCAGTTGTTGCTTTATCTTTGGAATTCTGTGCTCTGGAATGGATGCTCTGCAATTCTTTGTATCGAAGATGACCCCAATGAATTCTGTGGACTGAGATGGGGTGAGATTGGATTTTTTCCAGTTTATGGTTATGCCTAGCCTTTCTGCAGTGAGGAGAGAGTATGCCAGGGCTTCTTCCAATAGCTGTCTGGTGGGGCCGCAGATGAGCCAGTCGTCTAGGTATGGAAACACCTGCAATCCTTGTAGTCGCAAGTGAGATGTGATGACTGCCATGCACTTTGTGAACAATCTGGGGGCTGTAGAGAGTCCGAAGGGCAGTACTCTGAAGTGGTAGCTACTGGCTCTCGCACGGAAGTGCAGAAATCTTCTTGATGGCCTGTCCACTTTTATGTGGTAGTACGCATCTTGAAGATCTATCGAGCACATCCAATTGTCTTTTTCCAAAAGCGGGAGGATAGACTGTATTGTGACCATCTGGTATTTTTGTACTCTTACAAGCTTGTTCAATACACTGAGATCCAAAATTGGTCTCCTGTCCCCGGTTTTCTTTGGCACCAAAAATAATCTTGAGCAGAATCTGGATCCTGTCTGGTCTGGAGGGACTATTTGGATGACTCTTTTTCTTAGCAGCTTTGCTATCTTTAATGCTGCTTCTTCCCCTTGACTGGGTAGAATGTCAGGTATGTTTGTTGGGGGAGCAGGACAAAGATCGAAGGGAATATGGTAACCTCTGGTTATTATCCTTTGTACCCAAGAGTCGGTGGTGATGGTTAGCCAGGCAGAAGGGTACAAGGAGAAACCACACCCACCCCCTCCAGAGGAAAGGAGTTGGGCCACTCTTCAGGAGCGCTGGTAGGATTGGCCAGGAAAAGAGTCCCTGGAACCCTGGTTACACAGACCCCTGCTGCCCCGGAAAGGACGTCTTCCCTGTGAGTTTCTCCCTCTGCCTCTAGGGGAGAACTCGGCCTGTGTGTCATGGAAAGGACCCTGAGATTTTTTGTACCATATCTTCCCACTCTTCTGGTTTCTGGAGAAAGCACGTTGAGGGGAAGAATAATGGATACCCACGGCAGAAAGGGTCTTACCGTCCTGTTCACATCTGGCCAGTGTGTTTTTAAACTTGGGTCCAAACAATGAAGAGGCTTCGATGGGAGCATTGAGAAAGGAAGTCTTGAAGGGTTCCATGAAATTACATAAGCGCATCCAGGCATGTCGTCTCAAAACAACTCCTGAACTCACCACTCTAGCTGCTCCTTCTGATGCATGAGATATCAGATGCATGGAGGAGTTTGATATCGATTCAATGGTAGCCAGCTGAGAGGCCACTTTGTCACCGACCTCATCAGACATGGCACCAGCCAAAGTTTCAGAGAGCTCAGAAATTAAATCCCTTTGAAGCCTGGTAAAGTGTGACATATAATTCAGAGACCTGATTGCAAAGGTCGCTGATTCAAAAGTACGTTTCCCTATTCTGTCCAGAGCCCGGGACTCTTTGTTGGGTGGATGGACAGTCTGGCTTTCTTCTTCCACCAGGTACTTCTTGGTTGCGGCTGCCACCACCAGAGCATCTACAGGAAGACCTTTGGACCAATGGGGGTCAGTAGCAGGAGGAGACAAAATTTTATCTGGCCTCGGGGAATGGCCTCAATGGTGTCAGGAGCCTTCCACGTACGCTGCACGACGAGCCGGACCAGTTCGTCGGCAGGTGGAGTAACCAAGGAGGTAGGGGGCCGGCTGCAAAAGGCCTGCAGGAACACAGACTCTTCAGATGTCGGGTTAGAGGGCTGCCAGTCACCTATCTGTTTAAGGATTTCGAGGATATCACCAAAGGATACCTCAGAGGGTGACCGAGGGGACCCTTCCCCATCATCAAAGTCTGTGTCTTCAGTAAGGGACTTCTTTATGGAGACCATGTGCTTCTTCTTGCACGAGCATTTTTGATGAACTTCCTCAGAGGGAGAAGCTGGGGAAAACAACAGAAAAGGGACTTCCTGTGGGAATACATCCTGAGGCCCTTGTGCCCGGTGTCTGTCAGGAGTGACTTGTGTACATTGCGGTCCAGAGGAGGGTGGGAAGATTGACAGTACAGTAACGCCAGCAGATGCCAAAGCCTTCTCCATTAGTTGGAAGGCCGGTTCACCTGAAGAGGGGTGAGTGTCCAGGACAGGGGTCACCCCTCCCTTAAGTGGCTCAGCCTGCCGACTCGGAGTCCCTGGATGGCTGTGAAACACCAAATTATGTACGCCACAGGTGACATCCTAGGTCATAGCAAAACTCTCCTGCCACGAAGGCAACTGTGGTTCCTTAGTGAGGTCCATAAAGGGAACCGTAGAGGGGGAAGACTGTGCTATATCAAGGGGCTTCAAAGGTAATGAAGGAGGAAAATAAGTAGGGGTCTTTGGCAAAGGGTGATCACCTCCCAAGGAAGGATAGGTCCTGGGGGGGTGGGATACCTCTGGCCAAAAGCACTTGATCCACAAGATGCAACACATCGTGTTCAGAGAGGCTTCTAGTGGATTTCACGGACACGGCTGAGGGACAGTCAGGTCTATCCAAAGATGGGACAAGCTCGGTGCCCACCTCACCAGTCTGCACTGAAAACAACGGGGCTGTAAGGGACTGAACTACAGGTGTCTGCACCGAGGAAATCATTGGTGTCGAAGTCATGGTCTGCACCGACAATAAGGTCGTTGCTGAAGTGGTTGTCGGCACTGAGGCTGGGACCGAAAAAATCGGTGTCAATAACTGAGTTGTCAGTTCCGGGTAAGGTGTTGGAGCCAATGTGGTTACAGTCTGCACCAATTGGATAGTCGGTGCCGGTGGAGAAGTCTGAACCGAGGAGCCCCTCAGTACCAATACGGTAAAGGGCACGCTAGTCTGTGTTGAAATCACAGATGGTGCCGATGGCCTCGGTGCCAAAGGTCTAGGCACTGAAAGCACTGGAGCTTAGATCCGAAGTAGAAAGCTTAGCCTTCTTAGGTCTCAGTTGGTGGAAATCCCCAGCCGGGGACGAAGGAAGAGACTTGGCCTTTGTATGATCATCAGTCTTTTTCTTATGGGATCTTGGAGGGGTTGAAGCCTCTGACCCAGAAATAGCCTCTGAAAAAGGAGATTTAAGTAGCCCCTTCAATAACAATTTATTTTTCCTCTCGATCCACGTCCTGTTAGAGAAGTTATTACAAATTCCACAGGGCGGGTCAACTGATAAATGAGGCACACCCAAGCAATAGACACACAGAAAATGTGCATCTGAAGTAAGTAATTTATGGCCACAATCTGAACATCTCTTAAATCCTGGACTACCTTTTTTATCTGCTATGATAGGAAAGAAGGAAATCAGAAAGAATACCAGCAATGGAACAAGAAATACCCGAAGGTAAGGAGGAAAAGGGGTTTACCAATGATGGTAAAAAAGAAAATACCTCGCCGTAAAAAGGATGAAGGAGATTGAAATATTTCAAGAAGGGATAGTTGCTAAATGCGATAAGGTAAGAGAAAACAATTTAGTAACTTTTCTGAGAGAAAAAGTTGTTTTAGACTAGTATGACAACAAAATATTGTACTTAGCTCAAGAGAAGTAGCTTGACACGACCGAATGGTGACGCGGCAAACTAAATCTGAGATAACAGGGAGAGGGGAATTCTGGGTTAAGAGTTTTTAGCTACAGAGTTTGTAGCTGACACGAGCTTGGAAGATGGCCGGCTCGGTTCTGAGGTCGGAACCGATACTTATACGTAAGGAATGAATGAGGATTAACAATATCAGATTTGATATTTCAGGAGCAGCATAAAGAGCTGATAACAGAACAAACAAATATATTTAATATGTGCTGGCATGAATCATGTATGAGCCAGTCAGCTGCAAAACTGATGAAAGTACAGTTTGAAAACAGTCTGGTGTTATATAAAAGATTACAGTTATCCAGTCCAACAAGCTGCTGACAGAATTCTCCATGAAAAGTTATCAAACTTCTTAGTGTATTTGTCAAAAACTGAGTGGTAAAAGTAAGAAGAAATTCTTATTAAAAATACTTTTTAAATTCCAGTAAAATGAGACAAGGTTGATTTCTTCACGCTAGTGGAGTACACCTATGATGTTAAAAATTAAGAAAGATAAAGGCAGCAGTTCTTTTATTGCATGGGGCTATTTCACCCATAACATCTAGTGCCAGCAGGGGGTAAATGGTAGTCTTTCATAAGACTTGCCTTAGAAATTTCTCTTGAAGAAGACAGCATTAACTAAAACTTACATCACTTCAACTACTTCATAAATTTAAATATAAGCTAACAATTAAACTAATGCTATACTATACATAATTGTCCTTGGCATGGTCTATGTTTTATTTTGTGTGCAGAATACAAACAACATACTGAATATGGTTATGCAAAAAAAAAACTAGTCCGATCTAGACAATCTTTTAGTGGACTGGTACAACACCATGCTGGTATTAGTGTCAGTTTGAACCTAAATTAAATGAACTATTTCACTGACAGGACTGTGCTTTTTCACTTGCTTAATAGCTATGGATAATTTTTTTATGACTGTATGAATGTAAAGTCTTTTGTTTCTTTTCTTTTCTAGTGTACAGTAGACATCCAAAGCTATTCATTTTGATGAAACTGTAACTCTCTTAAAACAAAAGTTATATTTCTTCTTCCTTTTGTTACAATGCCCAAAACCTGCTGGGTAGGATAGCTGAGTGTGCTTAATTACTATTACAAATACCCCAGAGTAAAAAAAAAAAGCCCTCTTTATGTTGCTTTCTGAGAAAATACAATCTAAAACTATAATTAATACTAGAATACCATAACAAACAAGCCCAGCCAAACCACACGAATGCCTCTCCCATCAGCTCATTTAGCCCTTGGTGGTTCTGGTCTGTGAGATTTCATGAAATAGGCATGCATTTACTCATCAGATTCAAACCACAAAATAAGTCAAGTGGCATGATTTTCAATACAGTTTAGTTAGTGTTTCAACACGTTTTAATAAAGCTATTTATTATTTCTTATCCATACAGATCCACATCAACCTATATGAACAGATCACAAAACTCCTCTTCCAATAACTCCCTTTTTTGCTCCCTGACAAAGTCAAGAGTTGGAGCAGTGATAAGGACTGAGCATGAAATAATCTTGACCACTAACTGGTTCTTGCTTATTGTATGAGCATATACCTCTCATAAAGTGTCTGCTTTGCACTAACATACTTAAATACCTCTGCTATTCACTACAGGGTGCTGCATTTAAAGGACTAGGGAACATCCTGAGCCACCTATCCCAAATGGAAATAAGCTTGTCAAAGTCACGTATTTCTTCCTGTAACTCATTCACCCTCTTCCACTGAAGCTGCTATCAGATTCAAGTTCACCAGCACTTTACATACAGACTTTTGCCACATCCCACTGGCCTGAACCTAACTTAGGTCATTTGTTTGTTTTTTTTTCACCTTAAGTTTTCACTATATCTTACACTGCTGAAGATTCTACTGGTCACTGGTCATACTGCAAAATAATATTTCCAGCGGGGGTTGAATAATTTATTTTTGTTCATAAGGCAGTTTCACAAAAAGAGCATTGCATGAATGTGATAAAGGAATATTAAAACCATATGGTCACAAAAAGAGACTATGGAGTGAATTATGTGTAGGATATTAAACACTAATGACATTAGCAAAATACCTGTGGCAGCTGGTAACTTCAAAGTGTGTGTGTGTGTGTGTGTGTGTGTGTGTGTGTGGTGGTGGTGGGGGGGGCTGCATAAACAAATACATGGGTGGGGTTCTATTGCAGCAGGTCAATGACCATTACCTGAGATCAAACAGATAGAGTCATTCAGTTTCACACAGTGTCTCAGTATGTACATACTCAATACAGCCAGTTTACTGAATAGATATACTTCAGATATCTAACTACAATATCCAGTCTTGAGTGACACAGAGCAGGTAGAAAACTCCACAGGGGCCCCTGTTGCTCATTAGTTCCCCTGCACCTCCCTAGTGCCTCAGTCCTGTTTCCACCCTTATTCTGGCCTCACACTAAAAAGACAAAATACTACTTTCTTGTTTTTTCACACTTTGTCTGGCTTTGCTTCTCCTCATCGTGTTTTTAAGGACAGCCTAACAGGCTAAGACTCCACTACAAGAAGTTTGGGGAAAGTGAATGAAATAAGCCTGGGATACAGGGGCTGCAAGGCTCCAACAAGTCACAGGTTCTAGGCAATCCGAAGTACATCTAACAGCTTTTTTTTTTTCTACACCTTTATGATCTAATGATGGCCTGAACAAAAGAAGTTATGTACTCACCATAACGTTACATCTGTCTTGTTGCCTCTCATTTGCTCTTCAACTTAAGGGTTCAGATCCGAGGACTGGATTCAACTCAGACGCATACCAAAACTCCAGGCTCTGACATCTGAGCTCCTCTCCTACCCATGATGCTCCTCTCCTCCAAATCCCTCAGATCGAGATTGCTGCATTATCTAATCACACAAACAGGAAAAAATCACCCAAAGGCAACAGGGCAAGTCAGAAAGGAATACTTCAGGAGCTCAAACAGTAATGAAGTATTTTTCCAAATAAATCCGTTAGGTCCTTTCACAGGTAGGGGGGTGGAGGGAGAGAAAGCTGAAGATCAAATGAGAGGCAACAACACAGATAAAACATTATGGTGAGTACATAGATTCTTATCTGATGTTGTTGCCTTCATTTGCTCTTCAACCTGTGGGACAGAGTCCCCAGCTACTGAAGAACTTGGCAGACCCTCAAGGAAGGATATTCCGGAGCACAGCAGAACCAAAGGAGGCTCTGTTCCTGGAGATAATTTCTAATTTGTAATGCAGTATAAAGTTATGGTGGTTTGACCAAGTAGTGGCTGCATATATTTCATCAATGGGAAGTTTGGGCCAAAAGGCAGAAGAAGTGGAAACAGAACTTGTACAATGAGCCTTAATGCGATACTGTAAGGGGATGTCCCTTGTGGAGTTAATCATGGAAAATGGTTTATCCAATCTGCACTTAGAAAAGGAAATGAAAAGTTGATTAGATTTCCTAAGAATTTTGGTTCTATCCAAACAGAAACTAAGCTATCTGTGTACATCCAACACAACCAACATATGAAGTGAATACTCTCCTCTATTTTGAAAATTAGGGAAGAAGACAGGCAGGTTGATAATTTGGTTTATGTTAGCCTCAGAAGTGACCTTGGGCAGAAAGGAAAGGTTAGTATGCAAAGTAAATCTGTCCTTGTGAAAAATCAAATATGGAGGCTTGTAAGACAAAGCCTGTAATTCAGATACTCTTTTGGAAAAGATAATGGCTACCAAGATTGTTTTCCAGGTCAACAACATTAAATCTGCCTTAGCTGAAGGCTCAAAATTGGGTGAGACTAAGGTCTGTAAAACCAGGGTGACAGCTCAAGGGGGCTTCTTGATAGGAGTATGAAGGAGAAAGGTACCTTTTAGAAAGGCCTTGCACAATTTAGATGAGGCTAGAGGAAAGGAATTTTCCCCTATGTGAAAACTGAAAATGGCCACCAATTGCACTTTCACCATAGAAAAACTAGCTCCGTTATGGAATATATACAACAGGAAATCCAACAAAGCAGGGACCAGAGCTGTAAAATGATCTAGATTGTTTTGATGAGCCCAAATGGAGAATGTCTTCTACTTACTATTGTATAGCTTCTTCATGGACAGTTTGTGTGCTGCAATCAAAATATTTCTAACTGGGGAAGAAATCCTGTGAGTTCTAGCCATCATTGGAAATGGAATAACTAAGAGGTTAGTTTCAGGATTCAGGAGATCTGGATGGGAGTGTCCTGAGGGATGGGACAACAGATCTGGAGAGGGATCCACAGTGGACAAACCAGATGAGACCAAAGGAAGGGGAACCAAACTCATCAGAACCAAAAGGGAGGAATGAGGATCACTTGGTACTTCAAACTGTGAGCTTTTTGCAGAAATTTGGGAATAAGTGGAAGAGGAGGATAAGCATAAAGTAGACCAGGGGCCCAAGCATGGACTAGAGTGTCTCTCGGTGACTGTTCCTGAGATGGAATCAGGACAAAATACTTGCTGCACTTAGTGTTGGAGGCAGATGCTAAAAGATTGCAGCAAGGTTGACCCCCATCTCTGGAAGATCATATTTGTCACGGACAGATTCAGAAACCACTCGTGAGGCATCATGATGGTATTGCTGAGCCTGTCTGCCAGGATGTTTGACTTCCTCGGAATGTGCATTGCTATGAGAAAGTGGTTGGAAGACATCACCTATTGCCTCAGCCTCATGACCTCTCGACACAAGGGGTAAGACCTGGTTCCTCCTTGCTTGTTGATGTACCAGACCACTGACATGTTGTCCATCTGAATGGCAATAATTCCCATAGGAAGAAAGGAATGAAGGGCTTGCAAACCAAAAAGCACTGGTCCCATTTCCAGAACATTTATATGCAAGTTGGTCTCCATGGGGACCATGTGCTTTAGGCAGTTTGTCCCATATAGTGCCCCTCCCACCTGAAATGGGATGCATCTGTGGTCACAGTGGCCTTGGTAGGGGGAAGAATGAACAGGTGCCCCTGAAGAAGATCCTTGGACTGGATCCACCACAGAAGAGATTGTTTGCATGCTTATGAAATCCTGATTGGGTAATTCAATGGGTAGTACAGGAGGGACCATTGGACTGCTAAGGTCCATTGAAGTACTCTCATGTGAAGGTGAGCTAGTGGTACCAGGTTGATTGTGGCTGCCATGGACCCCAAGGCCCTTAGGACAAGACTTGCTTGGGGAGAAGGAATGGTCATTATCTGTTTGACATGAGCCCACAAGGTGGAGATTCTCTCCGGAGGAAGAAAGGCTAGAGAATGGTATCCAGATGAGCTCCGATGAAGTCTTTGACTTGTACCAGTTGAAGCTGAGACTTTTCAGGTTGATAGAGAGGCCCAAGGTCAAGGCTAGGCGAAACAGGAATTCTCTGGTTTCTAAGGGTCAATGCCTGGTGGGAGCAGTTAGGAGCCAATCATTTAGGTATGGAAAAATCTTGAATCCTTGCAGTCTCAGGTGAGCAGCCATGACTGCCATGAATTTGGTGAGCACCCTGGAGGCTGTAGTGAGAACAAAGGCAGCACTCTGTACTGATAATGATTGGCTCCTAGCCAGAAGTGGAGGAACCTTCTGCAGCACCTGCTCATCTTGTTGTGACAGTATGCATCCTGTAGGTCTATACAGCACATCCAGTCATCCTTCTGCAGGAAGGGCAGAATAGACTGTATCATGGCCATTTGGAATTTTAAATTGGCAACTGATTTATTGAAGGTGGTAAGGTCCAGAATAACCTGAGGTCCCCCATATTTTTGGGCACTAAAAAGAATCTGGAGTATATGCCTGATCCAAACTGCTCTGGGGGAACACTTTGGATGACTCCTTTTGAGAGCAGCTTCAAAATCTCTAATGCTGCTGCCTCTATCTGATGGGATGGAACATCGGGGAGGGTTTTGCTTGGAGAGGGATTCTGGAAAAGGGGTATTGAATAACCTTTTGATAAAATCTTTTGTGATGGCTTTCCAGGCTGTTCGGTGTAAAGACAAGTGACCCCCGACTACCTGCAGAGGCAAGCAGTCGGGCAATCCCTCAGGATCACTGATTGGGTCTGTCCGAGAAAGAATCCTGAGACCTTTGATTCATCATACCCCCTCTGGCATGTGGGAGGTATCTCCCATTATAACCATTTCCTCCTCTGCCTCTGGGAGGAAGGTCTCCCTGTGAATCCTGAAAAGGACTTTGAGATTTTTGGAACCACAACCTCTTACCTCCACTCTGGGGTAGAGAAGCAGATCCCGATGGCAGACAAAGTCTTTCTGTCCTTTTCACTTTGGGAGAGAGTATTGATGAAGGACACCTTGTAAGGTTCCAAGAAATTGCACAACCACATCCAGGCATGGCAGCTGGATCAGACATTGCTACCAGATGTCATGCCTGGATGTGGCTGTGTGATTTCTCAGAACCCTATAAGGCATCCTTCACCAATGCCCCTTTCGAGGGACATTTTAGATATAGACTGAAGGGTGGCCATCCTAGAGGAAAAGATTTTCTGTAAATCAGCAGACATGGACCCTGGGACAGAACTAGAGAGTTCCTTGACTACGTCCCTATGAAGTCTATTTAAGTGTGCCAAATAATTCAGCACTCGCAATGCGAATGTTGCTGAAGCATAATCCTGCTTTGCAAACCTGTCCAAAGCCCTAGACTCCCTGTTAGGGGGAAAGACTATGGAGCTGTGCTGGGCCAGCTCCTTTTTGTGGTGGCTGCTACCACCATGGCATCGGTGAGGACATCCTTGGTCGAATGGGGGTGGTCAGAAAAGGCACTAAGAATCTTATCAGGCCACTTAGGGATTGGTTCCACTGCGTCTGGCTCCTTCCATGCCCTATGAAACACAAGGTCAATAAGGGAGTGCACAGGAGGGATACCCAAGAAGTAAATGGGCCTGACCCAAAAGCTTCCAGAAACACCAATTCCTCTAGGTTAGGGCTTTGGAAAGACCAACCACCCTTCTAGCTTAGGATCCCCATCATGTCTCCAAAGGATACATCCTCAGGTGGTTATCTGGAGGACTCTTCCCCTTCATCAAAATCGGTGTCCTCTGTTTGGGATTCCAAGGGGGAATCCAAGTGTCTCTTTTTGCACTGGTGCTTCTGAGGAACTTCCTCACTGGGGTGCTCCGGGAAGGTATCAGTGTTCCAAAAGGGAAGTAGTCTGGAAGTCTTTCTGGGCAGGCTGTCCTGGAGTAGACAGACTAGAAGGCTCAGGCACAAAAGCTGCTGGAGGTGGACCAGGCTCTTAAGCAGGTAGAGTCAAGGCTCTTCTTGGTGCAGAGGGAACCCTCTCCACCACCTTGAATGCAGATGGAGACTGAGAAACTAAAGGCACCCCCGCCAGAGCTGGAGCTGTCAAAGGAGAAGCCCCATGAATCCCCACCACCTCCAGATCTGAGTGAGAAGTTGAAGCCAAGCTATAAAATGCCAATGCCCTGAGGGGAAGAGACAGCTCCAAAAACTTTGTGACTGAAGCCAACTCCTCAGAACCACTGCCAAAGCTATGGCTTCAACAGCCACTCTGCTCTGAAACAGTCAGAGCTAGGTGAGTCAGGGAGACCATCTGAGTCAAGGCAACCATACCTGTCAACTGCATCATCCCAACTCCAGGAAAGCTCAGAGCCGATAGCTCCAAAACTGGAGGTTGGATTGGAGAAGGAGATATAAGAGTAAATGCCAGAATATTGCTCATAGATCCAAGGGGGTGTTGGAGCAAGCAAGATCCCCAACTGGATTTGTGCCTTGAGAAACTTAACCATCATGTTGTCCACCTCAGCTTTGGAAAGGCTGCCAGAAGACCTAACACAGGAAGCAATAGAAGCAGGCCTGGAACCCGGTATGGGTTGTTGCAGGAGTAGGGAGTTAGGTCTGGAAGTCACCAGCTTCAGGGAGAAACTTTGGCTCCGATGCTGAGGGGAGGCCTGGATGACTATGGGAGCAGAAGTAGTTGGTTCTGAAGATGTAGAAGTCTTGGCAGGAGTTTCCCCCAACTGACGGGATCTAATGGGGATCTCTTGCAGTCCTTATGCTTTTTGGCAAGGATTTGAGCCCCTGAAGTTGATGGTATGGCAGACGAAGCTGAACTAGGAAGAAAACCTTTTAAGATCAATTTATTTCTTTTGTCTATGAGGGCACATTGATTGAACCCCGCACATATGGTGCACGACTAGTCCAAGTGGGCAGCACCAAGTCACACCACACACATAATGGGCATCTGAGAGTGGGATTTTGTGCCCACAAGTCACATACTTCTTAAAATCCATGGATCTGGGGTGAAACATATCTAAAGAAAAGACCCACAGTGTGCGTGCACACACAAACACCCACACACCCACACACACACACACACACACACACACACACACACACACACACACACACACACACACACACACACACACACACACACACAATAACAGAGAAATCCAACAACACTAAGATAAGTACTTTAGATTTAAAGATAACTCTAAGATTTTTTTTAAATAGAACAGTTAGAAAAGGGGTGGGGAAGGGAAAGGGAAAGTCACGAGGAGGACTGTAAAAAAAAAAAAAAATACAAAGTCCCAAGACAAGAAGAAGCAGGGGAAACTATAAGATAGGGCTAAGTTAATAAGGAAGAATATATTTATTTATTTATTTAGCATTTATTAACCGGGAAAGTCTAACTTGGAACAAAGCCAATTATCAGCGGAGGCCCTGGGAGAAATGCTCTAGATGTATGTCTTTCTAATATGGGAGGAAACCGAAGCACCCAGAGGAAACCCACACAAATGCAGGGAGGACATGCAGACTTCACACAGAAGGCACCCCAGCTGAGAATCAAACCAGAGCACCTCTTGCTGTGATGCTACAACACTACTGCTGCACCACTGAGCTGTCCATATAGAGATAGTATAAAAAATAAATGGCTAAACTCACAGAAAGACCCCTAGGAGCACAGACGATGAGATACCCAATGCTATATGAAGCATGCAAATGAGATCTGAAGGATTTGGAGGACAGAAGTATCATGGGTAGTGGAGGAGCTCAGATGTCGGAGCCTGGAGTTTTGTTGTATGGATGAGTTGTATCCAATCCTCAGATCTGAACCCATAGGTTGAAGAGTAAATGAAGGCAACAACATCAGCGCAATAATGAACAAGGAAAGAGATTGTGTCTTTTTTTCTTTCAGGTAAAATAAGTTGTGTTTAAACTTAATATTCAAAGGCAACAAAACAGTTGTTCTCCTATAAACTAAGAAAAAAAGATGTTATGTACTTACCATAACGTTCCATCTGTGTTGTTGCCTCTCATTTGCTATGGGTCTTAGATCTGAGCATCAGATCTGATTTGGCCATATACTAAAGTAGCAGGCTCCAACATCTGAGCTCCTCCCCTACACATGATGTTCCACTCCACCAAGTCCCTCAGACTGAGTTTGCTGCAACCTAGTACCTCACATAATCAAAATACCAAAGGTAAGAGAAATTACTCAGAATAAAGGAATCAGACAAGTTAGGATACTTCAGGAGCTCAAACGGGAAACAGAAGTATCTGTCCCAACAATATCTGTTAGGCCCATGAAAATATGTAGGGGGATGGAGAGAGGGAAGTTTGAAGAGCAAATGAGAGGCAACAACACAGATGGAACATTATGGTGAGTACGTAACATCTTTATCTGATGTTGTTGCCTTTATTTGCTCTTCAACCTATGGGAGAGAGTCCCCAGCTATTAAAATAACTTGGGAAGTCTTCAAGGAAGGATATTCTGGAGCACAGCAGAACCAAAGGACACCCTAAACCTGAAAATAATGTCCAACTTGTAATGAGAAATAAAGGTATGATGGTTGGACCATGTAGCAACTGCACAAATTTCATCAATAGGAAATTTGGACCAAAAGGCTGAAGAGGTAGAAAGAGATCTGGTACAAGGGGCTTTAATATGAAAAGGTAATGAAATGCCTTTGGAGGAATAAGCAATTTTGATACAACTAGAAATCCAAACAGCTAGTGTAACCTTGGAAACTGGTTTATCTACTCTCAGCTTAGAAAAAGATATGAAAAGCTGGCCAGATTTCCTGAGTGTTTTGGTTCTGTCCAAACAGAAACATAGTTGTCTACCCACATTCAGTGTATGGCTAAGATGCTCGCATTTGAATTGAAAGTTCAGAAAGAAAACTGGAAGGTTGATGACTTGGTTTAAGTTAGGCTCAGAAGCGTCCTTGGGCAAAAAAGAGAGATTAGTATGTAAGGTAACTCTGGCCTTGTGAAAAATCAGATATTGAGGTTTCCAAGACAAAGCCTGTAGCTCAGAAACCCTCTTAGAGGAAGTAATAGCCACCAAGAAAACAGTTTTCCAGGAAAGGAACTTCAAGTCTACTTTAGCTGCAGGTTCAAAAAGAGGTGAGACCAAAGCCTAAAGAACTAAGGTGAGGTCCCAAGGAAGGGACAGATCCTTAATAGGAGGACATGGAAGAAAGGTATCCTTCAGGAAGACATAGCATATTTTAGATGAAGTTAGAGAGAAAGAGTTATCCCCTACATGAAAATTGGAAATGGCAGCAAGTTGTACCTTAAACAGTATAAAAACTTGCACTGTTATTAAAAAGGTGAGCCAGAAAGTTCAAAACTACTGACACTGGTGCAGATAAAGGGCATAAATTGTTTTGATTTGCCCAGACAGAGAACCTCTTCCATTTGCTGTCATAAAGCTTCCTAGTGGATGGTTTGTGAGCCACAATCAAAATTTTCTTGACTTAGGAGGAAATCCCGCAAGTTCTAGCCATCAATGGAAGTGGAGAAACGAAGAGGTTAGTTTCAAGTTCAGAAGATCTGGATGGGAGTGTCCTAAGGGGTGGGACTAGAGATCTGGAGAGGCCTCCAGAGTCCAAGGTGGACAAACTAGGTGAGACCAAAGGAGGGGGAAACCACACTTGATGGGGCCAAAAGACGGCAATGAGGATGATTTGGCACTTCAACCTCTGTGCTTTCTGTAGAAATTTGGGAATGAGCAGAAAAGGAGGGAAGGCACAGAGTAGACCGGGGGAACAAGCATGGACTAGAGCATCTCTCGGTGCTTGTCCCTGTGGAGGGATCAAGGCAAAACAATTGCTGCACTTGGTGTTGGAGGGAGATGTGAACAGGTCGCAGCAAGGTTGACACCATCTCTGGAAGATCATATTTGCCACTGCAGGAATTAGAGACCACTTGTGAGGCATCAGGATGACCCTGCTGAGCTTGTCCGCTAGGATGTTTGATGTCTTCAGAATGTGCGTCAATGTGAGAAAGTAGTTTGAAGGGCTCGCCCATTGCCATAACCTCATGACCTCTTGACATAAGGGATAAGATCTGGTTCCTCCTTGCTTGTTGATGTACCAGACCACTGACGTATTGTCTGCCTGAATAGCAATAGTTCCATTGGAAAGGGAGGAGGGGAGGGCTTGCAATGGGAGAAGCACCACTCTCATCTCCAGAATATTTATATGCAAATTGGTCTGTAATTGGGACCATGTGCCTTGAACTGCCTGTCCCAGATAATGCCCCCCAACCTGAGTTGGGAAGCATCTGTGGTCACAGTGGCCGAGGGAGGAGGAAGGACAAAAAGCCAGCCCTGGAGAAGATTGTCTGATTCTGTCCACCAAATAACAGACTGTTTGCATGCCTGAGAGATCCTGAAACAGTAGCTCAAAGGGTAATGCAGAAGTGACCACTGCACAGCTAAGTTCCACTGAAGCACTCTCATGTGAAGGCAGGCCAAGGGAACCAGAGTTATTGTCACTGCCATGTACCCCACGGCCCAAAGAACAAGTGTGACTTGGGGGAAAGAAGTGTCCATAATCTGCCTGACATGAGATCTCAGACTGGAGATCCTGTCAGGAGTAAGAAGAGCTAGGGATCGATGAGTGTCCAAATGAGCTCCGATAAAATCTATGACCTGAACTGGAAAAAGTTAAGATTTGTTTAGATTGATAGATATGCCCAAGTTTGAGACTAGCTGAAGTAGATATTCTCTAGCTTGAGGAAGTCAATGCCTGGTGGGAACAGTTAGGAGCCAATCATCTAGGTAGAGAAACACATGGAATTCTTGCAGTCTCAGGCGAGCTGCTACCACTGCCATGCATTTGGTGAACACCCTGGCGGCTTTGGTGAGACCAAAGGGCAGTGTTCGGAACTGATAGTGATTGGCTACCAATCTGAAGTGGAGATACCTTCTGGAGTGTCTGTTCATCTTTATGTGGTGGTACACATCCTGAAGGTCTACAGAGAACATCCAGTCATCCTTCATAGGTTCATAGGTTGGTAATAGGCTATCGGCCCTAGGACCTATACAAGCTTAACCATAACAATTCGCTGGCTATTTCTTCCCACACTATTTACTTCTCTGGATCCCTGTCTAGCAGGGCGACTGACATGATCCCCGGGGTGAATTTCCTTTCTCCCATCCAATCGTCAAGGTTCCTTTTGAAGAGGTCCAAAGAGGCACTCTACTTCACATGTATGGGCAGTCTATTCCAGAGTCTGGGGAGTCTCTGGGTCAGAAACCTATCTCTCTAGCATGTTTTGTTTATTGCGATGACAAGGTTTAGATCCCTGGAGTGTGTGACTTTGAAGAATTGGGATTTCTTTAAGTGGAGCATGTTCAACAGCTCTGGGTTTGACATGGCCTTGTATGTTAAGCAGAGATTGCCTCTGAGTAGATGATACGTGACAGAGTATCGCTGGAGTTTTTTAAGGCGGTCAGCATAGGGCATCTGTTTTAGGACTGTGATTCTTTTAGTGAGATATTTCTGCGGCCTTTCCAATTGTTGTAGATGTCTTGAGAGGTACATACCAAATAGGGCATTGTATTCTATAATGGGTCTAATGACGGATGAGTACAGTGGGACAATGACCTCCTTTTTTCTGGATGAAAAGCCCTTAGTGATAAGGTGTGCCACATAGAAGGATTTCCTGACTGTTCTGACAATGTGGTTATCGAAGGTGAGACCACTATCCACCTGTGTCCCTAAGTCTCTTATCACACTTTCGGTATTTAGTGTACTGCCACCTATGTGGTAATTTACGGGTACATGTTTTTTCCCAAAGGGGATAACTATACATTTCTTGGCATTGAGCTTGAGTCCATGGCTCTGGCACCAAGCATCTGTTTCTGTAAGGCCCTTTTGTAGAGTATCCACATCATTTGGGGATTCAATAATGGCTCCCAGTTTGCAGTCATATGTGAACTTTGTTAGCCAGAGTCCTTTGGTGTTGGCCTGTACTTCAGAAAAGTAGATGCCAAACGACAGCCGTCCCAGGACTGAACCCTGAGGTACTCCACTTGTCATTTGTCTGGAGCTGGATATGGAGTCGGCTACTTTTACAGTGTGGATTCTGTCAGTACGCCAGTTGGCAACCCATCGAGTGACATAGGGATTAATGCCCAGCTTAGTAAGTTTATCTATGATTCCAGAGTGGGGGATGGTGTCAAAGGCCTTGTTGAGGTTCAAATAGGCTTTGTGGACCACCTTACCCTTGTCCACGGCTCTGGAGACTGATTTGAAGAAGTCAATCAGGTTTCAGGAGACAAGATTGGCCCTTCACGAACCCAAACTGGGTGGGGTCCAGTGTTTGAAGGTTGCCAATGTCTTTGTCTATAAGTTCCATGATAATACGTTCCATGGCCTTGCAGATCAGGCTCATCAGACTGATGGGGCGGTAGTTCCTGGGATCCAAGGTGGATTCCCCCCTTGTGGAGTGGGATAACTGTAGCTGTGCGCCACTCAGTGGGCACAAAGCCTGAGGAGAGGGTATGACTAAACATGACACTTAGGTGAGGTGCCAGTTAATTTTGTAGTTCATGTAGTACACAGCCCAGGGTGTCATCTGGTCCCATGGATGCTGTATTCCTAGCTTTGGAGAGTGCATTTTTTACCTGTGTGGCCATTATTACTGGAATTTGGCAATCTTCTGGTATTGAGATGGGCCATTTAGGGGGTGAGAAGGAGGTGAAGCTGGCACTGAATCGATCTGCCAGGATACTGGCAATATCCTTGGGATCAGTATATTTAATGCCATTCTGTTGTAGCTCAGAGCAGATCTGAGCATTGCCATTTAGATTCTTGACATAGTTATAGATTCTTGACATAGTTATAGAATGCCTTGTGGTTGTCTTTGGAATCTTTGGCAATTTTATTTTCATAACAAGCTTTGGAGGATTTTATGAGGATTTTATCTCTGTCCTTGGCCCTTACTTGTTTAGACTGTATCTTTCATACCTAACTTTTTCTTCTGAGGTGTTCTACATGTCTATATGCAGATGACCTGAAACTGGGTAAAGTGATTACGTGTTACAGATAAGGCATGTCTGCAAAATAACTTGACTAAATTGACCATTTGGGCACAGGAGAATAATATGCTGATAAATACATCAAAAACCAAGCACATGACATTTGGGAGACATACATTGCAATGTGAATATTCAATAAAGCACACAGTGACTGAAACTGTAGACTCATTTAAGGACCTGGATATATGGATAGATTCAGCTATGTGTTTTTCTAATCATAACCACCAATTGGTTAATGATAGTTATAGAACTATAGATTGTATAAAAAGATTTATAATGTCTAGGAATTCAAAAATGATGAAGTCATTGTTTGTTAGTTACATTAGACCCAAACTTGAGTATGGAATAACAATATGGAAACCCTATAAGAAAACAACTATGAGTAATCTGGAAAGAGTACAGCAAAAATATACCAAGGGCATCCATGGATGTGAAAATTTAAGTTATTATGAAAGACTAAAATATCTAAACTTGTACAGTGTCTCTTACAGATATCTAAGAGGAGATCTTATTAAAGTATATAGGGCATTTAGACACAACTACCTCTGGGAATGTTGGGGTTATCAAAAAGTGCTAGAGAATCATTAGACGACCTATGTAGAAGATTCTATAGGAATGAAAAGTGCACTAATTGGTTCTCTGACAGAGTAGCTGATGCATAGAACAGACTACCAAATTACATTAAAGCAAGCACTAGTTTAGATAGTTTTAAGAACAGCCTGGACACTTATTATGGGAGCAAGTGTTTTGGTATATTGGCAAGCTAGAAGGGTATTAATGCCCGTACTTGAAATATTTGTATGTATGTATTCTACAGGAAGGGCAGAATGGACTGTAGGATGACCATTCATAACTCTGACTTGGCAAGTGACTTGTTTAGGGAAGTTAAGATCCAGAATGGGTCTGAAATCCTCCATCTTTTTGGGCACTAAAAAAAATCCTGAGTAAAAGCTAAATCCGAGCTGGTCTCGGGGACACCTTGGATGACTCTTTTTGAGAGCAGTTTTAGAATCTCTAATGCTGCAACCTCCCGCTGATTGGGTGGAACATCGGGGAGGATCTTCCTTGGAGGAGGTTTATGGAAAAAGGGTATAGAATAGCCTCTGGGTATAATCTTTAACACCCAATGATCTTTTGTGATGGCTTCCCACACTGTTGGGTGTAGAGACAAAAGTCCCCCCACTGCCTCCAGAGTAGAGCAGCCAGGCAATCCATCAGGATCACTGATTAGGCCTGTTGGAGAAAGAATCTTGAGTCCCTTGATTCATCAGACTCCCTCCACCATCAGGGCAGCGTCTGTTATTATAAACATTTCCCCCAAGGTCCCCTTATGAATCCTGGAAAGGACCCTGCAACTTACAGAACCACAACTTCTTATTGCTACGCTGGTTCCTATACAAGGACCGTTTTGGAGTAAAGAAATGTATCCCCATGGCAGATAGGGTCTTTCCGTCCTTTTCACTTTGGGAGAGTGTGTCTTTAACCGTTGGACCAAAAGGGGTCGATCCATCAAAGGGAACGTTGAGAAAAAGTGCTTTATAGGGTTCAGAAAAATCACAGAGCTGCATCTAGGTGTGGGGTCTAACTGCGATGCCTGGTCCGGCAGCCCATGAGGCACCCTCTGCCGCATGAGAGATTAACCTCATAGATATGTTGGAAATAGACTGGAGGTTGGCCATTCTAGAGGAATAGGATTTCTGTTCCTCGGCAGACAAGGACCCTGGGACCAAGCTAGAGAGTTCCTTGACCAAGTCCCTCTGTAGCCAGGTTATGTGTGGCAGGTAGTTCAACACTTGCAATGCAAAGGTTGCTGAAGTATAAATCAACTTTCCAAATCTGTCCAAAGCCCTAGACTCCCTGTTATAGGAATGGACAGTGGAGCTATAATGAGCTAGCTCCTTTTTGGTGGTGGATGCAACCACCATGGCATTGACAGGAATTCCTTTTGTCCAATGTGGTCGATCAGCAGTGGCACTAAGTATCTTATTGGGCCATTTAAGGATATGTTCCACTGTGTTTGGTTCCTTCCATGCTCTACAGGACACAATGTCGATATGGGGGTCCACAGAGGGAGGGGGACACCCAAGAAGTAGATGGGCCTGACCCAAAGGCTTCCAGAAACATAGATTCCTCTGGATTAGGGCTTTTGGAAGACCAACCACCCTTCTGGCAAAGAATGTCGATAATGTCTCCAAATGAGACATCCTCAGGTTGAGATCTGGGGGGACCCTTCTCCTTCATCGAGATTGGTGTCCTCAGTGAGGGATTCCAAAGGGGAATCCAGGTGTCTCCTTTACAAGTATGCTTCTGAGGGACCTCATCGGTGGGGTGTTTTGGAGAGACATTGGAAGACTCTGGGAGTTCCAAATGGAAAGCAGGCTGGAAGTGCTTCTGGGTAGGCAATCCCAGAGGGGACAAAGTAAATGTCTCAGGCACAGATGCAGCTGGGAGGACCAGACTCCAAAACAGGCAGAGTTGAGGCTCTTCTGGGTGCAGAGAGAACCCTCTCCACCACCTCAAAAGCCAAGAGAGATTGGAACACCCCAGGCACCCCTGCCATAGCAGAAGCTGTTGACGGGGAAGCTCTGTAAGCCCCAACCTCTCCTGGATCTGAGCAGGGTGTTGGAGCAAAACTGTCAGATGCCAAAGCCCCAAGTGGAAGAGACAGCTCCAAAAGTTTTGTAGCCGATGTCAACCCCTAGGAACCAGTGCCAAAAATACGGCTCCGAGAATCGCTAGGCTCAGAAACAATCGGAGCCGGGCGAGACAGGCAGACTGTTATAGTCTAGGTAACTGTACCTCTTGGCTGTGACATATTGGCTTCAGGGAGGCTCGGACCCAATAACTCTGAAATCCAGGGTTGGGTCAGAGAAGGAGCAATAGGAATGAAGGCAGGGATGTTGCTTGCGGATCCAGGAGGGGACGGAGCAGGCAAGATCTCCAGCTGGATTTCTGCCTTGAGAAATTTTACCATCATACTGTCCACCTCGGCTTCAGAGAGGCTATGGGAGGACCTAACAGAGGACACCACCAAAATAGGCCTGGAAGAGGGCCTAGACTGCTGCAAGATAGGACACCTTTGGTCTCGAAGACACAGACTTGGGGGGGGGAGTACGGCTCCAACGAGGAGGGGAGGATTGAATAACTATTGGAGCCAAAGCAGTCAGCTCCGAGGGCCCCGGAACTTTGCTGGGAGGATCTCTGGTGTGGAAAGATCTGCTGGGGCATCTCTTCCTAGTCTTGTGTTTCTTGGTGGGGGGGTTCATCCCCTTAAGTGGAAGGGGTGGCTGAAGAGGAGGAACTTGGAAGGAGCCCCTTCAGAATGAGTTTGTTCTGGCAGTCAATAAGTACCCATTGGTTAAACCCAGCACAGATAGTACATGTGGAATCGAGATAAGCCACCCCTAAACAAACAACACACTCAGCATGTATGTAAGAAAGTGGGATTTTATGCCCATAAGTACTGCACTTTTTAAACCCAGCGTGTTTAGGATCAGCCATGCTCTTACAACAACAACAACAATGGAAAAGCAACAGAATATAACAAACAAAAAATGGCCCTAACAACTAAGCACACCAGTAGAGAAACTATGATATATATATATATATATATATATATATATATATAATTTTTTTAAGGCTAGGAACAAGAAAAAAAAAACATATAAAAATGTCTAGCCCAGACAGAATTGAAGGGGTACGAAAGGGGAGGAAACAGACCCGCCCAAAAAAAAAAACCTCTTTCCCTGAGAAAGAATGGAGGTAGAAAGAAGAGTGAAGGCTAAGAAGAGAGAGTACTAACCACAAAAACTTGAAAAATTTTAGTATCACTCATTGATTGAAGAATTCCCTGAGGAGCTCAGAAAGTCGAGAACCCGATGCTTAGCTAAACGCGGCAAATGAGATCTGAAGTATTTGGAGGAGAGGAGCATCATGGGTAGGGGAAGAGCTCAGACATTAGAGCCTACAGCTTTAGTATACAGCCAAGTTGGATCCAATGCTTGGATCCGAGACCCATAGATTGAAGAGCAAATGAAGGCAACATCAGTTCAAATTATTGCAAGGATATGCAAATCTTATCTGGGATTAGTGCTTGCCTTCCTATCCCTTCAAAAATATAGCTTTCTTCTCTACTCCTCTGCTGTTAGATTGGGGTGTAGGTAAAAGCACAAATTGCCAGAAGCATAAGGTTATAAACCTGAGAGTCTAGGTGAAGAAACCAAAGCACATGGATAAAATCCACAAAGAGACAGGGAGTATATGCAGACTCCGCACAGAAGGCATCATAGTAAAAAACTCAGCCATAGAACCAAGTGGTCTTAGATGGCAACACTACCTGATGCTACACTTTGCCAATGATCAGTTGCTGTCAAACACATCCTGCCCAGACCACCAAAGGCAGCCACTTATTAAGTATAGTGCTGATGCCTAAATGTGATGGAAAGTGAAAAAAGTATAGCCAGCTTGTTACTTTTGGATCTACTGCATCTCCTTCACCACACATATACAGTCTTTTTCACAACAGACAATTCCCATACTCATCAATTACAGTCACTTTGCTGACTTTGCACCTCAGACTGCTGATTGTGTTAAAAATAGACCCAGTAAAGTATTCTAGTCAGCTTCATATAAATGAAAATTATCTCTCTACAAATTCAGAACAATGACTACTTAAACTGAACAAATGACAACAGGTCAATCACTTTCATCCACAGAAGGACCCTGTACCCAGCAATTAAAGCCAATGTTACTAACTGTACACACCTCAGATATCAGAATGTATTAATATAAAAATATTTGGCTACAGCAATTTTACCCCTCTACACCACACCCCTATACACACACACACACACACACACACACACACACACACACACACACACACACACACACACACACACACAAATATGTGATTATCAATTACAGCTACTTTTATGACTGATTACACATCTTAGATACTTGATTGTGATCAAATGAATGAATAAATACATACATCATCACCACATAGGCATTTGTCTTCTCAGTGTACTACACTGCTGTCATAATAGAATGTGTAGCCCACTACAAGGCCTCGTCCACATCTTAACTGCTTAACTCAAGAATCAAAGAGAAAAATTTAAAAAAATAATGGTGGACAAAGGACGACGATCAGGGACAACTATTGCCTTTATATGCTTAGAAACTTTCTAGAATAACAAATAGGCTTTGCATTAACATGCTTTTTTGAGGGCTATTATGTTCAAAATGCAATTGTCTGCCATAATTATTTAATGATTACAATCCTTATTGACCTGCCAGAAAAAAGAAAAAAAAACACCCACACACTTTATCAGGAATAGACAAAACATGAGGAAGAAACATCAGAGACATTCTGCAAAATCAGGGTCAGTGGAGAGCATCTCAGGATAGGAGCAACATGTAATTGTTCTGCTCATCTTTGGGTTATCTGTACTTAAAATGTAAGGGCTAAAACTTCATGGTAAGGTATGGCTAGGCTTCTAAAGATCTTAACAGATCAATAGCCTAGAAAGTACTTATGAACCCGTGAACCATCTACCCCCCCATATACAGATATATATATATATATATATATATATATATATATATATATATATATATATAGATATAGATATATATATATATATATATATATATATATATATATATAGATATAGATATATATATATATATGGATTCACTTCAGAAGCTCGAAATACTGAAATCTCGAATTTCAGTATCTCGAGCCCAAGAAGTGGAATCCACAAAACAAAACTTAAAACCATGAAATTCAAAACTTTGAATACCGGAAGTTTTGAATTTCGCGGTTTTACTACACACACACAGATACACACACACACACACACACACACACACACACACACACACACACACACACACACACACACACACACACACACACACCATCCAGCACTGTACTGATTAGTGGGCCTAGCAAAAAAAAAAATTTCTATATTAGCTCTGAACTCCTCAGAACTCTGCTCATGTGTGATGTTCCCAGTACCCAAGAAAGAAAGTTGACTATTATCTATAAATAAAAATAATAGCTGTCTTTCAAAATATACTTTTATTATTTATTTATTTTTTTGAAATTGTGTATGTGGCGTCCTTGGGTTGGGAGGTTGGCATAATGGTTAAGGTATTTGCCTTGCAGACACAAAGTGCAGGGTTTGATTTTCACATGAGATAATAGGCTAGACTTAAAATGGCCCACAAGGACAGCTGACCTAGTACTAACCTATGAACCTCAAGTAAAGCCTTATACAGTAGGCACTTTTCACTGTATTTGGCCTCATTTACAATACAACCATTGCCGCACTTGAGTGACTAGGAGTTTTGATGCATTACGTCCCCTTCTCTGAAGAGTTGGCCCTCATACATAGCATAGATGGTACCAGTTCTGAGATGAATAAACCATTGTTATACTGCTCATAGCAGGAGTGGCTAACACGAGGAAACTGTCAGATCTGACTTGTAATATGTCTGTTGGTCTGTCTGTCTCTCTTTCTCTCTCTCTTTCTCTCTGTCTCTCTCTTTCTTTCTCTCTCAAGTGGGAGACAAATATGTGTGTGATATTGCAATGGCAAATATTTACGTAAGACCTAGAGGCAGCCTTCTCCCTAGTGTTCTGCAGGACCATCCTTTCATCACATTAATCGCAACAGCTATATTCAGTCCGGTGTATTGCACCTCATTTTAGATAAGGAGTTATGTCAAACTGCACCTCAGCACAAGCTTCAGTGGAACTCCTTGAAGGTTTCAGCTAAGGTGTCAGAGGATTAATAAAGTTATTGTAATTTCCTTAGCCTTGTTGTTATCACCTATTCTGGTCTTAGATTTATTAATTACTATGCCAATGCTGTTAAACTTTTTTTATTTTAAAATTTTTATAATTACTGTAACTGATTTGAAATTATCTTGATATTTCTATGCTATCTTAAATTGATTGTGTTAGTTGGAGCTTTTCTCCTCGGGCCTCCACTGAAAAAGGGCATTAGCTCAGTCGGACATACCCATTCAACAAATGTAAAATAAAATAAATAAAATAATAAATACATTTGTTATTTCAGGATGCGACTGAAAAATGATAAAATGAAGTTATGAGTGCTATGAAATACATGCCATGTATAGATGAAGCTGCAGTTCTCAAAACAGGAGTGATATTGTCAGGCACATGCATGCAATGGTGTAAAAAAGGATAGAAATGTAAGTGTTTAGGGACTGGGATTAACAGAATCAATGAGGAACTCCTGCCGTGCTGTACAAGTTCACAGCTTGATTTGGTATCAACCTTGCAGAAAAAAATTCAGACTGTCTTAGAATCTTAGTACTTCTGAAATAATGATTATAAGACTACGTGAAGTTATGTTTCTAAAGGTAAACAGCTGTGTGCTACCTTTTAAAAATCATCAAACAACATGCATATTACTTACATTCAACAAAAGACTGCTGAAAAATACTTTGAGCTTCTGATGCTGGGCGTGCAGAATGAGATGCTGATTTGCTTTTCTCCTTTTCTTTATCTCCTTCTTTACCTTTTTTCTTTCCTGCATCTTTAGTCTCTGCCTTATCTATGTTTAGAAAGTTAAAAGTTAATTAAGTTGTTGGTTTTATTGAGTTTTACTCTCACTTTACATGAGCAAGCAACCTGCTAAACACTGTTGTACAAGTAAAAGTGGAGCACTGTTATTATTAATAGGCCTGGTCATATTATGCTCTCATCCCTGTGTTTTTTACATACTGACATCTGAATCCATGTTTTACCATTAAGTCATATAAGAAACAAGTTATGTATTTACCATAACAATAGATCCTTTCATTCATGCCCGTCCAATATGACTTGTGGGTCTTCATACCGCTTACTGAATCAATCTCTGCAGCATTAGTGCTCAAGCCTCGAGACATTTTTAGAAAGTACAGTTGCATAAGTAAACTTAACATAACAATAGATGTATGAATGATCACTGCTGTAGCAGCCTAAGCTACATGGGTTAGATCCTGCACAGGATATAACAGCTGTCCAGCTTCCAAATTCTCAAGACACCTCTCATGCGATCAATTTGAATAAAAAGAAGCATTTGAGCACCAAGCCCATCAGAGCTTTCAGGCCAACAGAGTGGGAGGATGAGCACTGAAAAGACAATGCTAGAACAACAAAAAATAAAAGTCCATGCCCTGGCATAAACAAAACACCAAGAAAGCAAGGGGGGAATGGAAGGAGGGAGATGCTATTGCAGCAGTGATCATTCAAACATCTACTGTCATGGTAAGTTTACTTACACAACTCATATATTCTTCATATTGATCACTGCTGTAGTAGCCTAAGTTATGTGCATAGATTGCCATAGCTTACAAATTTTGGGAGGTGGACGTGGAAAGGTCCAAGAGCCCCAGGAAAATGGTCCTAGCAAAGCCTAATGTAGATCTAGAGAAGGAATCAAGCTTCAAATGCCTTGTAAAAGCATGTACAGAAGACCAATTTGCTGTTTCGAGAATACTTCTAGAATCCAACCCTTTCCAAAAAGCCATAGATGAAGCCAATACCTGGTATAGTGAGCCTTGACCCTGCCTAGAATAATTTTGTTGTGTCAAGTACAACAAAATATAGTAGCCTTAGACAACCATTTGGAAATAGACTGTATTGACACAGGTTGTCAATTCTATTTACCTTCACAAGAAATGAACAACAGATCTGAACAGCTGGAAGATTTGATTCTGTCAAGATAGCACCTGACTTAATGGAGAAGAAAGAAGTAACTAGGAACATATGTTTTGGAACTGTAATGAGTTGGCATATTTTAAAAATTCTCTACAGAGTACTCTGCCAGAAATATTGGATGATCAAATGGCTATAAGTAAGGAAATTATTATTTTCTTTTAAGTTGAGATACAGGATCTGAATTGGCTAGACTTAGTAAGGCCTTATTAAGTTTAATTTTCTTAGCTACCAAAAAAGCAATTACTACAAAATGGAAATCAAAGTCTACACCAACTGTATATGAGGTACCGTAAAATTATAAAAAAGATAAAACAACTGGAAGAGGGATCTTTAAAAAAGGAAGAGAGCAAATTACATAACAGTAACATGAAGGTGTGGTAATAATACATGCACAATGATGTTCAGGAGAAAGAGGAGTGAGGTTTAAGAGAAGGCAGGAATTCAGCAATTTTTGTAATGTTGGACTGATGACAGTAGGAAAGAAAATATATGTGATGTATATTGTATTTAAATGGAAAAATGTTAAAATGTTTTGTTTTCTGTTAATGTATGTTCTCTATGTCTTGAGTGATAATTCTATAAAGGTGTTAAAAAAAGATATTACCTGAGTTATCAGTGGATGTCCAAGTTAGGAAGTACCCTTTCCCCCTTATTTTTAGGATCAGTAAAGAAAACGGGGAATGGATAGTTTAGCTTAAAGTAAACTCAGATACCACTTTAGGCATAAAAGACAGATTAGTTCTCAAAGAACCCTGTCTCTGTGGAAAATGAGATAGGGTTGTCTCACCATAAGAGCTTGCAACTCAGATATTCTTATTGCAGTGGGTAGAGCAATCAGTAAAACTGTTTCAATGTTAAGAGCCTCAAAAGTTGGCCAGATTATAAGGTTCAAATAGAGCAAGTGTTCTCTTTAACACAAAATTAAGATCTCAAGAAGGGGCCACTGGTTTTCTTGGAGGCCGCTTAAGTAAAAACCCTTTCAAAAACATTTTGGGCATGAGAATGCATTGAAAGAGGAGGATTCACAGGTAGACATGCTGAAATGGCAAATAAATGAACCTTGATGGAGGAGTAAGTAAGGCCATAGGAAAGTAACTCACACAAATAATTAAATCCAGGGAACGACTGGCCCTGAATGGATGCTGGTTACATTGTTGGCACCAACTAGAAAAACATTTTCCATTGTTAATATATGATTTTCTAATAGCAAGCTTTCTTGTCTCCATTAATACCTGATGTACATCCTCAGTAAACAGGTGTCAACAAGGAATTAAGAGCCTATCATTCAAGGAAGTCAGTTGAAGTTGAATGGGGTTGGGATGGAGGTGTATCAAACACCTCTTATCTTGTGTAAGTAGATCCATTCTGTGAAGAAGTTGTGGTAATTGCCTTTGGCCATTCCAAAAGAAAGGAGAAGCATTTTTGCCAGGGTCAGACAAGGAGTCACCACAATGATCATGGGGAATTCCTTCTGAATCTTCAGAAGTACCCTGGATATCAGTAGTAAGGGTGGGAAAGTATACAGAAACATTCTTGTCCAAGGAAAAGAAAAGAAAAGAAAAGGCATCTGACTTCCAGGCCTTCTAGATGAAAAGGAATGTGATAAGCATCTTTTAAATGTAGTGTTACCAGCACTACATTCCTAGAGCAGAATCTTGCCAGCTGATTATTTAGAGAGGAGAAATATGTGACTACTAGAGGAACTCCTCACAGTTGGATCAAATCTTGGAAAGTCACATGATCTACTGCATTATGTAAGACTCTGCACTGTCTTGCTCAGCTTGTCTGCCAAACAATATTGCTCTGATGGAATGTAGGATGCCTGTAGAGTGAGACTGTGCTGTGATGCTGTACCCCAAGCTAACGTTGTTAGCATGCAGAGGAATACAATCTGGTTCCCCCCTGCTTGCAGGTGTACCACATGACTGTGGTACTGTCTGAAATAACTTCAAGAGGTCCTGGGAACCAAAGATGATTCAAAGAATTGAGTGCCTTGATCAGTATAAGCATCTCTTTTATATTTAATTCTCTTAATCTCCAACAAGAAACAATACTATTAGGAGACTTTAACATTGACTGGAATCTATGTAAACAAACTAATCCATCCACCCTTATTAATCTCCATGGTTTCTCTCAAACCATTAACTCCCCAACAAGAAAAAATAAGCTTAATAATAAAGAAAGTATCCTTGACTGGATTCTAACAAATAGTCCACAGCAAAAATATATAACAGGTACTCTCCCTGATGACCTTAGTGACCACTCACTAACATATATTATCAGGCACAAAACAAACATGACGATCCCTACCCAAGTCAGAACATTCCGTAGCAAAAAATATTTCGACTCCAATCTGTTTCAAAATGAACTTAGGCAAGTCAACTGGTCACGCCTTAAATCTCTCCCCATAGATGAAGCTGTAAGCTTTTTTAATAATACTTTTCTGACAATCCTCGAACAACATACACCTATGCGTTCTATCCAAATAAGATCCAAAACAGCCCAATGGCTCTCTAACAACATGAGGAAACTAATCCTTAGTAGAAATAAAGCCTGGGCCAAATGGTGAACCACAAAAGACACTACTGATCACCTCACCTTTAGGCAACAAAGAAATATGACTAAAAAAGCTATCCTGCTAGACAAAAAGAACTTCTACAGTCAGCTTCAGCAATCATCCCTTCATCAACCACAAAAATTCTGGACTGCCATTAATATGCTAATATCCCCTGGCAAAGTAGCCACTCCAAATCCGCTAGGCTCAAACCCTGACTGCCCATTACAAACAGCTAATGGCTTTAATACTTTCTTTACCTCTGCCATTTTAAACCTAGCAAAACAATATAGCCCTGATACCTCTAAACTATCTACCCCAAGCCCAACTCCCTCCGAATTTTACCTCAAACCTATTCCCACCTCTTACATATTGTCCTTACTTCAAAAATTAAAACCCACAACCCCCTCAGCTGACAAACTACCAGCAGAATACCTCCAACTAGGTGCAAAAGTCATTGCTTATCCCATCTCTATACTAATTAATAGGACCTTAGAAGAAAGTATAATCCCATCAATCTGGAAAATCTCTTACATTATCCCTCTTTTCAAAGGAGGCGACTCTACTGAGTATTCCAACTTCCGCCCTATAGCACTACTCTCTCCTCTTGCAAAAATAATGGAGAAATGTATCCACAAACAGTTACTTAAACACCTATTAGACCACAATCTCCTAGCTAACTGCCAACATGGTTTTCGTCCATTCCATAGTACTACCACAGCCTTACTATCCTTTATCGATTCTATTAACAACAATCTCAACATGAATACCCTTTCCTCAGCATTCTTTGTTGACCTGTCCAAAGCCTTTGACATGGTCAATCACCAGCTTCTCCTCCATCGTCTAAAGTCCCTCTCTCTAAACAATTCTGCCTTAAACTGGTTTACATCCTACCTGGACAACCGAAAACAGGCAGTTCTCTGGCACAACCATCTCTCTGATCTTCTCCCCACCTCTATAGGAGTCCCACAGGGTTCTATTCTAGGTCCTCTACTGTTCTCCATCTTTATAAATGGCCTTCACCTAACCACTCCACTATCAACTTGTATTCAATATGCAGATGACACTACTATCATTTGTACAGCCTCAACACAATCTGAACTTCACTCTCTCACACAAAAAACCTTCACGACTACAGAACAATGGTTCTCTAATCATTGTCTCCTCCTTAACCCCAAGAAAACCAAACTTCTACTCTTTACACCCACTCACTTGTCTCCCTCCCTTAATTTTACACTTACATCCAGTAATGGTACCCTTATCTCACCAGACCACCAAACTTTTAGGTATTACAATTGACAATCAACTAAAATTTGACACTCACATAAACTCTACAATTAAAGCTACTAACAGAAAACTAGGCTCTCTCTACAGAATCAAACCTTTTCTAACTCCTGAAGCCAGAAATACCATAGCCAGAACCCACTTAATTTCTACCCTATTATATGCCTCCCCCATATTTACTAATCTTTCTAGGTATAATCTTAACAAACTAGCAACATCATATAATAATATTGCCAGATTTGCTGCTAACTCTACATTCAGAACTCATCACTGCCACAATCTTAAAAAACTAGGCTGGCTAGAGTTACCCCACCTAATCCAGCTTAACCAACTTACAATTGCCCATAATGCCCTTTATCACCCTAACAACACTCCTATGCTCTCTACCCTCATAAAACCTTACAGTAATCTGAGGAACCTACGCTCCTCTAACAAAATACTAATTCATACCTCCTTATCAAATAACTTAGCAGATGATTCCATATTTTCTAACTCAGTTGGTAAAATATGGAACCAACTTCCACAAGACCTCACCACCCTAACATCACTCCCACTATTAACACCCCAGGAACACAATCCTTTGTGAAGGAGGCAAAGAGGACATTTAAATATTCTCTTGGAATCCCAGCTCGTGCAAGAGATCTCTCACCCAAGTGAGAGAGGTCTGACACTTTGAACAATACACTGCAAAGATAAGCAAGTCATTTAAATATGAAAAAGAAAATGGATACCCTGTAGCCTGCAAGAAGATATAACTGAAGCTAGACATTTGTGAACACTCTTGGTGCAGTGGATAGTCCAAAAGGTAAGGCAGAAAACTAAAAATGTGATCCAGACATACACAACAGTAAGAAATGCCTGAAATTTGGATGAAAAGGAATGTGATGATAAGCATCTTTTTAATGTATTGTTACCGGGAAAACTGAATGAGGAAGAAGAGGTAACAGATTGTGAAATTACATTATTCTGAAGTCAGGCACTATCACAAACAGGTCCAAAAAAGAAAGATCCAAAACTGGTCTCCAGGCATCTTCTTTCTTTGGCACTAAAAACATCCTTGAATAAAAACCTTTCCCAACTTGGGAAGGAGGAACTGATTATATCACTCCTTGGAACAGAATGTAAAGAATGGCAGGTCTGGTGGATAAGGAATACCCTGGGGAGGAGGAATATCTTCTCACTTCTGTCTAGAACCTTGATGAATGATCTTTCGAACCTACTTGTCCGAAACTATCTGTTGCCAAAGAGAAAAGTAGAGATTCAGACTTTCTGCAATAGAAAAGCAACTGCCAAGATGGAAGGCGGAAAAAAGTGCCTTAAATAGTCAAACTGACTATTTGGACTATCCTTGGTTTTGGGTGTTCCTGAATTATTTTTGGAACACCCATGCCATTTTGCCAAAACAGGATGAGGAGTTAGAGAATCCCTTAGAAAATATGAAAAAGGAGGGCAGAAAAACCTTACAGATTGCCTGATTTAACTTACCCCTTATATTACAGTTGTTGATCATCTCTGCAACAGAGGAACCAAAAAGTAAATTTTTATCCGACGGAAAAAATAAAATCTCAGTATTCAAATCCTCTTGGGAGGTTCTGAGGTAGTAGGCAGGCAATCCTCTTCAAAACAGTACCAGATGGCAAAGCCCTGAAAAGAATTATTAACTGAGTCATAGACACACTCTAAACAGAGAGCAGTGATTAGTGCAATAGAAGAAACTACATCAATTAAAGCAATTTTTTCTTACAAGAAGCAATTGCAGACCAAACATTCCTCATACTTTCACAATTAGTCAGAATAAACATTATTTATTTATTTATTATTATTTATTTTACATTTGTTAACCAGGTTAGTCTGTCTGAGCTTTTGGCTCATTTTCAGCAGAGACCCAGGGAGAAAAGCTCCACATAGTACAATTATGATTAGCATTTTTGACATACATCATGCAAAGAATTTTGTAAGAAAAGCTTGCAACATAAAAAGAGAAAATAAACTATCAAAGTTAGACAGTACAGCATAATTAATACAATGGTTAAAAAAACAGACAGGATGATACTTTGCAAAATAGTTATTAAAATAACTAAGTTAGTCATTAATAGATAACCTAGATACAAAAGGCATAGATATGTTTGAGGTAGGTACCTTGCTGAGTAGTTATAAGCATATTTAACTACTCTGCGATTGAGGAAAAGTTAGAGGTGAGGGGAGATACTGCAGGATGAGAGGGTAATAGTTTCAGGGTGGATTTATGCAATGGCAGAACATTTACTAATGAGGTATTTATGAGTGGCATATCTGAACTGCTTGCTCTGGTAGAGAGATTTAATCTCAAGGGGTAGTAGGTTCCAAGTTTTGGCAGGGTGGTAGTTATAGAGTAGACATCTCATTTTAGTTCTGAGTTTGTAAATCTGTAGGAGTCCTTGTTCAGAGCTGCAAAGTGACCTTGGGGGGATTATCTAGATATAATAGAGGAGAGGCTAGGGCAAAAGTACAGAATGGAGTGGATAATTTGTAGTTGATATAGTTGGAGCATATGAGGGAGTCCTAGCCAGTCAAGTTGCTTAAGAGAGAGGCAATGGTGAGATTTATAAGGTTGGTTTGCTGCAAATCTGGCTACCTTGTTATAGGTGGTTTCAAGTTGTGCAATGAGTGTAGAGTTAATGTTAGTGAAAATATGACAGCAGTTTAATAGTGTGAGAAGTAAGAAAGCATGTGCGGGGGTGATTCTGGCTGTGTTGGTTTAAGTATTTCTTATTACGATAGAGGTGTCCAAGTTTTGGATGCAAATCTAATCATTCAAAATTCTGAAAATCAAAGTTGCAGAAACATACACTGTTTTCCTGTACCCATCAGTAATCTTCCCATCCTTATCAGAAAGAGTAGGACTTAGCTAACTATTTAGCAGCAGTAGTATTAGCTAAAGCTATAGCTGCTGTGTCTGGTTTGGGAAGAGTTTATAAAAACTTAAAAAGACTGAGGAGCTTTATACATTCTATCTGCTTTTTTAACGTCAGTAGACCAGCTATCAGGCACAGATGCGCATTATCCAAAGCTGACAGAACTGGAGGAACTGTTAAAGGGCCAGGAAATTCTTTCTGTAACAGCTCACAAAATGTTCTGAGGTAATGACAAACCTCAGTGCACTACCACTGAAAACACTGACACATTCTGGAAATGCTTTCAAACAGAGAGAAATCCCAAAAGGAAAATCAGAAACTGAGTTCTCCTGAGTCTACATCAAGAAACTGTGGAGAAAACCTGTATCTGTTCCTTCATCTTACTGTTCAGATTCAGAGTCTTGAATCTCTTCAGGAAAAGAGGTATCCTTCTTTCTTTTACCAGAAAAAAAAATAAATAAGAAGGATCAAAGGATTGACTAAAACCCTGAGACAGACCGATTAAAGTCCTCCTGTCTAAGGAAATTTGAGGAAGTGTCGATACGTTTACTTTTCTGTTACTTTTTGACAGACAAAATGGGGGCAACAGCAGCTTCCCCTGGGATGGGCACAACATTCTGACAACACAGGGAAGTCTTCTCAGTTCCCTCTCTCAGGACCCACAAAAGTGATTTTCCCTTTCCCACTGGGGGGACCCCAACAGCCGCACAGGATGTGGCTAACCCCTGGACCATAGTGACTGTAGGTGCAACACGAGAAAGATCCTGGGTAAAAGATGAGTGGTCTGAGGTACATCAAATGACCACAGCAGAGTGGGATTATGGCAAATTGCTAGCTGTAGTGGCAAATGCTGCTGCTCTAGACCATGGGACCAACAGTTTATTCCATGATCAAGATAAGAATGGTGCCTCTTTCCTAAGGAAAACAAGCAGCAAAAACTGATAAAAATTAAGTTCTGTAACAGTCACTTTTGTTAGAGAAAAATACAGTTAAAAGCACTTGAAAACACTTAGCCTGCAGCCCCCAAAAGTAAAATAAACACAATTTCTCCACAGGAAAAAAATGGTTTTCAATTACTTTAAACAACTTTTAAATTGAAAGGGAAAAAAAAGTGCACTACTGTTTAAACACTACATTGCAGTCTCGTGACAGTCCATTAAAACACAAGCTCCTAGCTTTAAAATAACTTTCTTGAACAGGAAAGTATTACTAAGCAAATATTCTTGTTTTTGTAAATGGATGTTTTTTTTTCCAAAGGGAACTTATCTGCCCAACAGAGGAACAGCACAAGCTAATTGTCGATCCTCAAAAGTCTCAGAAGAGCATACAGCGGCAGGAAAGCTCTAAAAGACTTGGTGCCCAAACCTGTCTTTTTAGTTAGCTCAGCTTGAGCTGACTAATGGGTTAAGGGTATGCAGGGTGCCCTGAATCTTTGTAATTTGGACAGCTGTTATATCCTATGCAAGGTATATCCATATAGCTTAGGCTACTGCAGCAGTGATCAATATGAAGAACATTTTTCTTTCCTGTAATGCATGAGTTCCTCTAAATAGTTCAGATCTAGTTTGATACCTTAAGTACTAGGTACAAAATACCCTGCCTGAAGAATAACCAAGTCAAATCAAGGACTGTCAAAACCTTCAGGTCTGACAAAATCATGGAAGGGGGTAGGAGGGAGGGTTATCATATTGGATAGACATAAATGAAAGACTATCATTATAGCAAGTGCATAACTTTCATATCCTATTCATTCTGTCTGTCGAGCCAGTCTGTGGATGAATCCAAGACTATTAGATATACCAAGTGGTATCATGACAAGAAACCTATCAGGATAGAAGCATCACAGGATGTCCTAGCCCAGGAAGTGCAGTCCAACTTACATGCTCAAAGAAAGGGTGCATGGAAGACCAGGTGGCAGCTTCTTAAATCCCATCTATTGAAGAATGTCATCTGAAGATAGCAGTAGAAGTTGCTATAGCCATAGTGAAATTGGCTCCAAGTTTGGTAGGTAAGGGTTTGTTGTGCAAGTTATAAATGAAAGAAATACATTCTGAAATCTAGGAAAACAGGTAGAGTCTTACAAACAATGAAAAATAAAAGGCAGCTGTTGCAAGACAAAAGTGATGCTTGGTAGGTGGCAAATCCTTTATAAGCAGAAAACTCCAAATCCAGAAAAATACAGACAATATTCATCCAAGATAAAACAGAGCAAGCAAACACAGCACTATTAAGCGCTTTTGTCTGGTAGATGACTTCCTCAGAATACAAAATACTGAAATTAGCACCTGTTTAAATACATTGCTTACCCAATCACAAATAAGCTGACATCATTTCCCTCATTAACAAGGCTGCAAATACTTAATGCAAGTCAAATATAAAACAATAATACATATAAAAAGTTTAAAGCATCCCTAAACAATATATATAACTAAATAAAAAACATAGATTTTAATTTCAACAGAGAAGATAAAAAAATTCTATCATTTAACCCAGGAGCATGATAAGCATCAAGCCTAATTTGCCATTTGAGTTCTACAAATTCCAAATACTCATTCAAGGGTCCCCCACGAGGTCCCAGATCTACCTGTTCCAAAATAAAGAACAGGAAGGAATGGGTAGGTTCACTAACCAAATGTTTATATAGTGCATTATTTTCATTTTTATTTCTGATATCATATAAATGTTGATAAATCCTTAACCTTAGGGCATTCTTAGTTTTACCTACATAGAAACTTGCACAGAATCTACACAAGGCCAAATACACAACACCTTTAGTGTAACAGTACATCCTTTTTGAACTGGAAATATATCCAGAGTTTTTGAGCTTGATTTTTTCTCTGTCCATAACATAAGGGCATTGGGCACACCTCCCACACTTAAAGGTACCACCATTGTGGATGTCAAATTTTTGCCTTTCAAACAGTCCTTTGAGGGAAGTGTCTCTTGTAAACCACTTGCGGTTCAATACCAAATTTCCCTGATAATTCAGGGTCAACATCAAATATTTTCCAATATTTGGAAATAATGTTTTTAATGTCATAAAAATTGGATGTGTAAGTAAGAGTAAGCACCCGTCCAAAATGTAACGGTTTACAGTCATTATGACTTTTGGTGGACACCTGCCCTAGTAGTACAAGAAAATGACCATTCATTCTTTTAGTCTTAACTTCATTAAAAATATCTATGACAAAGGTTTCAGGGTACCCCCTCTTACAAAACATGTTTTTTAATGTTTCACATTCACTAAAAAAATCTGCAAAGTCAGACACCATTCTGGCCAGCCTTACATATTGGCCCTTAACTAGGGCTTTTTTCTGGTGCAATGGGTGTGCGCTTGTATAATGTAATAGTGAATTTGAATAGGTAGGTTTCCTATATAGTTGTGAAACAAAACAATTATGTTCAAAGTCTTTCTTGATGGTAACATCTAAGTAATTAATCAGTTCTACATTGCTATTCATAGTAAACTTAAGAAAACTTGTAGTTCCATTAATATAGGTGAAGAACCTCTTCAGGTCGTCCTCGCTATCTTTCCAGAACAGGACTATATCATCTAGGTATCACCCATACAATACCCATGAAGTCCTAAATTCTGAGTTGGTAACAAACAGGTCCTCCCATTGTGCCAAGACAATGTTGGCAAACACTGGAGCACAGCACGCACCCATTGCAACACCCTGTTTTTGCTTAAAAAGATGCCCTTCAAAGGTCACAAAATTATTCTCTAATATTATTTCCATACATGTTCGTAAAGTCAGAATGGTGTTATGATTAAGTGTTGAATTGGCACATAAATAATCATAAAACCATTCAAGGCCAATTTGATGTGGAATAACTGAAAAGAGATCACAAACATCAATAGTGACTAATATGTTACTATCAAAAAACATGTCCTGTTTAACTTTAGTAAGAAAGTCTCATGAGTCCCTAATCACAAGACTACGTGAATCTAGAATGTTTTTGGTCATACTGTCAATGAACTTAGCAATACTATAAGTTTTTGAGGCTTTTGCTTCCACAATTGGTCTTAATGGTGGGTTTTCTAAGGATTTATGAATTTTTGGTATGCCAAAAATTGTGGGTATTTTAGGGTGGCTTATAAGCATATAATTATGAGTTTCTAAGGTAATTTGCTCATTTAATAACAGCTGTTCCAATTCCAGGTCAATATTACGATATGCTATATTAATCTCATTTCGTGAGACCTCAAGATAGACATCACTATACAGAAGTTCCATCATCCTGCTGTTATAATCAACCACATTCATAATTACCATGCCCCCACTTTTATCAGGTTTCATTATTCTTATGTCACGATGCTCTAAAATTTCACTTAATAGTTTTTTCTCATCACAGTCCAAGTTAGCTTGACCAGGTTTTTTATACTTGTTCACTAATAAGTTCCTGATATCAGCTTCACATAGATTCTCAAACAGTTGTACTAGGGGGTGTGATGGGGGTAAAAAAATACTAGGCCTACGTGTATCCAAATGGCCAGTAATAGTATTGTTATCGTGAAAATGTAAGGCCAAATTAAGTTTTCTTGTAAATAATTTAAGTTGTATAATAGAGTCAGTAAGCATCCCTTCCTTAATAGGAACAAAATTAAAGCCCTTAGATAATAACTCGGCCCACCTGGTGTCAACTCGGACCTGGCTGTAGTTATAAATGTTAAAATCACAGTTATTATTGCTAATAACATTAAGTACCAGACCACTATTGTTATCATTGTCAAAATTGTTGTCAGGGTTTATCTCCTGTATGAACCCCATCTCCCCCTCCAGGAACCCATCCCAGGGTTGTTGCCATTCCTGTAGTAATCCTGCCTCCCCTGTCTCTGGTTCTGTAATCTCTCTGACCTCCATAAAGGAGGTTGCTCTAAAGGGGAAACATTTCCACTATTGCCTTGTGCATGCTCTTCAATTTCATTGTCGTCAGTACAAGAAATGTTATTAACAGAAAAACTTTTTTTTTTTTGCCACCTACCAAGCGTCGCTTTTGTCTTGCAACAGCTGCCTTTTATTTTACATTCTGAAATCTACCTGGAGAGGGAAACCTTAGAAACGTTTTGCCTAACTTGGTTAGTAGCAAATGAAATAAACTGTTATGAATCCTTTTTAAAGGTTTTGGTTCTGTGAAGTTGAAAACAAAATTGTCTATACACACGTAATGTACAGAGAATATATTCTCTCTTGTTAGAGTAATTAGGAAAGAAAACTGGAAGATAGATGGGCTGTGATATGTTTGACTCAGAAGTTACTTTGGGGAGGAAGGATGGGGTAGTTCTGAATGATATCCTATCTTTGTGGAATGCTAGATATGGGGATGATGAAAATAGTACATGAATCTCTGAAATCATTTTAGCAGAAGTCATACCTACCAAAAGGCTTGTTTTCCAGGAAAAGAATTTTGGCAAAACAGAAGAAGAGATGGCTCAAAGGGAAGTTCAGTCAGGGCTACTAAGATCAAATGCAGATCCTAAGGGAGTACCAGTTATCTGATGGAAGGCCTAAGCAGAAAGGTTCCTCTGAGGAAAGATTTAAAGAGTTTATGAGAAGCAAATAAGTGTTCCTGGAAACCAACATGAAAGTCAGTGATTGTAGCAAGCTGCACTTTAACTGTGGAAAAACTACAGCTGGAATCAAATAATTTTGCAAAGAAATTGAGGGCATCTGAAACTGGGGCTGAGAAAGGGTCGATGTTCTGAGAGGTGACCCATAAAATAAGGCTGTTCTATTCACCATGGGTAAGTCTTGTGGATAGATTCTTTCCGGGATGCCATTAAAATTCTTACTACCTTCGAATAAAAGGGATTTTCATTGGCCATTACTGGAATTGAAGAAACCATTTGGTTAGTTTCAAGCTGTGAAGAACCAGGTGAAGCTTCCCAGAAGGATGTACTGGACCAAAAATCTGGAGAGGGGGGGGGTCTCTGAGGTGAGGCCTGAGATGAGGAAACCAAATCTGTCTGGGCCAATAGGCAGCTATGAATGAAGACAACAGTGGTCTTGCACTTTATTGCTTTCTGTAAGAATCTGAGAATTACAAGCAGGAGTGGCTAGGCATACAGTAGCCCAGGAGACCATTGCTGGGATAGAGCATCCTGGGTGACTGTCATGGGGGGGGGGGGTGGAATCATGGCAAAAGAGCTGCTATACTTGGTGTTGCATGAGGAGGCAAAACAATCACAGCAGGGAATTTCCCAGCTATTGAAAATCTGGTTGGCTATCAATGGATTGAGGGACTACACATAAGGCATGAGAAGAGATCATTTAAGCCTGGTCTGTGGGCAACTGAGAGCTCCTGGGATATATGTTGCTATGATAAAGTGATGCAAGGTCATCACCCATTGCCATACATTCATCGCTTCCCAACATAAAGGGTAGGACCTAGTTCCTCCTTGCTTGTTGATATACCAAATGACAGTCATTTGTCTGTTTAAATAGAGATCACTCCTTAAGAAAGGCAGTTCTGCAGTTCCTGCAACACAGGAAGGATCACCCATAACTCCATTATCCATCCACAGACAACCCATCCTCCCACTGTAATGCACAACCCTCCGCCTCCACCCTATCCATGGTCATGATGGCCACTGGAGAATGTGGAAGAAAGAGTCTGTGAAAGTTTATCATCAGGGAGTGTAGCCACCACTCTACGTGTTTTTTAAATAAATTGGTTATGCTAATTGGTTTGGAGAAAGGATGCAAAATTTTAAAATCCACATATGAAAGCATGCAAAGTGAACCATTAGAACTGACAATGTCATCAGCCCCAATACCCTGAGAACCAAGGCTGCAGTAGAGGAGGAGTAATGAAGGAGTGATTGTAGTGCTATCTTTAAGGTTTGAATTCTGTCTGTTGGAATGGAGACCATGGACAACGTAGTGTCCAGATGACATCCTACAAAAGTAATCTTCTAAACTGGTTGAAGGTTTGAGTTCTAAACTATTTAGACTATCTACACTATTTAAACTGTCAAAAAATTTAAGAATGGTAAATCTCCTGAGTATGGCAAGAAAATGCAATAAAAAAAAGGCCAACGTGTAAAATAATCCGAATCTCAACACTACCAAGAAAAACAAGAGAAGATACACTGACTGATTAAGATAATAAAAACAAATGGAGATCAAACTATATTATGAGGTGGATCACTTAGGTTAGGTTCATAGGTTAGTACTAAGCTAACTGCCCTTGCGAGCCATTTTAAGCCTAGCCAATTATCTCTTGTGAGACTCAAACCCTGCACCTTGTGTTTGTAAGGTAAACACCTTAACCATTAGGCCACCCTCCCAACCCAGAGAATAAAGATCTGCTTCTTATTGCTTTGGCAGCAAATTAGATCTGAGGTAGCCAGAAGAACTGATCTAACAGAATCTGATGTCAGTGCCTTGTAAAGATTAATTGCACTTATACAAAAAGTAATGGGGCAATCAATTACATAAGGTTTGCCTATTAACTTTATTCAAGGAAACAGTTGATCATTCTTCCTCACTTAACTGGTATTCTTAATGTATTATCTGAACTGTCTGTGTACATCTGCAGATGCAAACAATGCTCACTGTCATTGTGGTAATTTATATAAAAGAACAGAGAATGAATAAACTTTTGATATCACCTTAAGTATGCGGACTGACACTCCACTATGGAAAAGCAAATAATGCAGTTACCCATTAAGGTTTATGATCCCAAAATTCTTGTACCAGAGAAAATAGCTACTACAAAAACTGCCTTCTAAAGTATGTATATTAACTCACCTGTCTCTACTGACTCAAAGGTTTGTAAAGTCAACTTCTACAGCAGACAAAACATAAAAAATAAAATCCACAGACAAGAATTTTGCATTTTTTAGAATTCTCAACTTCTATAGCAAAAAATAAATAAATAAATAAAATCCCACACGCAATAATATTGTCATTTTTTTGGCGGGGGGATCATAAGTATAGCTCTCCTTTATGGAAGGCTTTAGCATACAAGAGTGATTTAACTTAACAAAAAGTTGGTAAACAGCACATGAACATTTAATTAATCTACATGCTAAACTGGAATAAAATAAATGAGGTAAACAGTTTAATAATCTTGGGATATGATAATGAAGGGACTCAGACCTCATGGCGAAGTTTGAAAAACAAATCTACTCTACTTTTAATACCATTTTTTCCTGATGTCATAAAGAAGAATATACAAGTATTTACAATACTTATTCTAAATCCCTTCTTAAATTTTAACACCTTTTACATTAACAATAATCAGTAACAGCTTCTTTCTTAGTATTAATGGTGCAATGTATTTCAGAACAAATTAACATAATCTATTGTCAGATATTACAGCTTATTTCAAACCATTGTGGTGGTGCTGCGATAGCACTGTCGCCTCACAGTAAGATGCTGTCCGGTTCGATTCTCAGCTAGAGCGTCTTCTGCGTGGAGACATGCGTGAATGGGCGTACCTTCGTTGAAGGTTGTGCGTCAGGGCTGGCAACTCGGCACATAAAAATCAACTGTCAATCATTAGCGGACCGGAGTTCTGCTATGGCGACCCCTAACCGGGAAAAGCCGAAAGACACAACAACAACATCATACTGTATAACTTACAGACAGCTTTTCTTTTCCATGTTAAAGCAAAAATGACAGCTTAACTTCAAACTATTTTCTTCACCTTACATCTTAATATCCCTTCTCACTCTTTCTTAATTAATTCTTCCATTTACACTAATTAATCTCTGCTTTTAAATGTCTATCACCTTCAACAGACAGCTTGCTATCATAACCTATCACCTAGTTAGTTGAGAAGCTTCATTACCACCTCTCTCAAACATCCTCAACCAGCTAAACATCCAAACTTTACATATTATACTATCGTAAGACAATCTTTGCTGTATACATGCCTTCTCAGGATGCTCACTCCTTCTAAACACTCTTCTTTCCTGCTCCTTTACTTTATATTCTTTACCCAATAAACATCCACTGGTGTGCTTTTAATGTCCACATTTAAACTTCAATCAGCCTTACATCTACCACCACATAAAGCATTGTTCATATTATCATTGGTAACTCATTAATGTCCATTTAATTCCCACATTTACAGTTCACTCAATCTTACATTCACTCACTGGACATCGCTTTACATGTTTTATTTATTTTACATTCTAGCCTGTTTCATTCCTGTGTTCAATCCCATACATCTACATCATCTTCCGCTAGCATCCCAGTAGGTTTGAAGGAGACAACAGTACTATATAGTTAGCATTTTCAACTACAGACATTATGGTATAAGTCCACCCAGCAACTGATGTGTGGTGTGTGCTGCTACGGTTTTGGGGCAGTCTGTGAGTAGGATCTACACATGCCCTGAAAGGAGGAAGCCACCACCAGTTCTTATTAAAGGAAGGATCACAGAGAGAAAGAGACAGAGAGAGCTGTGAGACTTTCTGATGCAGAGCGAAAGTACTGTGTAGAGCTACAATAGAAGTGGCCTGTACTGCATGACAGACTAAAAATAAGCGACACTGGTTGCTCAAGTAGGACAGGAAAGTGCAGTTGTTTAAGTAAGCTTACTGTGGCAACATGTGTTCTAATTATCACTGCTGGAGTAGCCTTGGCTATATGGGTTATAATTTGCATAGGATATAAAAGCATGCCAACATCCAAAACTTAAGGGCATCATCCATGCATCCAGACCATTGACAACTTGAGCAGGGCTGTAAAAAAAAAACAATGGTCTGGGAGCCAAGCCCCTCAGAGCTTTCATGCCAACTGAAAGAGGGAGTCTACAGCCCAGAAAGAGGACTATGCTAAGTAAGTAAAATTCAATGTCCACACCCAGACAACAAAGAGGGGAAGGAGGGTGTCACTATTATATTCATCATTTGATCACTGCTGTAGTAGCCTTAGCTATGTGGGTAGAAAACCACAGCTTATAATGACTGGTAGGAGGAAGGATGAGGGTCCAGCAGCCAGTGGAAAATGGTCCTGGCAAATCCTGCTCTAGACCTGGAAAAGAAGTCTAGTTTTTGGCACTTTGTAAAACTATATACAGAGGATCACGTTGCTGAATATAGAATACTTTGAGTATACCTCTTTCTAAAAAGTCACTGATGAAGTCAAGGCCCTAGTAGAATGTGTCTTGACCCTGCCTGAAACTGACTTGTTATAATGTGAATAACATTAGGCAATAGCATGGGAAAACCATCTGGAAATAGGCTGCTTTGACACAGGTTTTCCTTTTTTATAACCTTCATTAGAAATGAATAACTGATCTAAAGTTCTTAAAGTTCTGGCTTTGTCAAGATAGTATCTGAGCTGTCTTTTGATGGATGTCTTGATTTTCTCATTCATCTTTTCATTCTGGAAGAAGACAGGGATACATATATATATATATATATATATATATATATATATATATATATATAAAACTCGTCTCAAAGTAAACTGGATATCACTTCAATATAAATGAGTGAAACCCTATATTTGTGAGAAATAAGGTTGACCCACAATGAAAGCTTGCAACTCAAACACTCTGCTGAAGTCAGAGCAATCAGTAAAACTGTTTCCATGTTATGAACATCAAATCAACCTGATAAGCTGGCAGAAAATGTAGCAAGAGTTTTTTTTCTAAAATAAAATTAAGACCCAAAGTAGAAACCATCTGTTTTCTGTGTGGGTAGGTATGCAGAACTCCTTTCAAAAACATTTTGACATATTAACTTATTGAAAGAGGGAGGTTTATAGGAAGACATGTTAAAATGGCTGACAAATGAACCTTGATAGATGAGTAAAGAAGGACCAGAAGATAATTACTCACACAAATATTGCTGAGCCAGAAAAATGTTAGCTGTAAAATTGTCTTGGTTCTTACTTTGGCAATAACTAGAAAATAGTTTCCATTTACTAAAATATGATTTCCCAGTAGCGAGTTTCCTTGCGCCCTTTAATACCTGCAGCACATCCTCAGAAAACAGGTACCTGAAGTTTTTTTACATGGAGGTGTATCAAATGACCCATGTCTTGGGAGAGTAGGTCCAGTTTGTGAGGAAGCTTGGGACAGTAGGTCCAGTCTGTGAGGAAGCTTGTGGTAACTGGCTGTGGCAGCTGCAAAAGATAGGAGAATCCTCTACTGCCTGGCTGAAAAGGGAGTCTACAATGATCTTTGTGAAGTCCTTCTGAATCTTCCAAATAACCCTAGATGTCAGAGAAAAGGCATACAGAAACATTCCTGTCCAAGAAAATGAGAATGCATCTGTTTTTCAAATCTGCTTACAAAGAGTCCTAGAGCAAACTCTTACCAGTTGTTTGTTGTGAATGTAGTCAAAGAGAGCTACCTGAGGAGTTCCCCACTCCTGGATCAAATCATGGAATACCCCTTTATTCCATTTCCATTTGTGAAGGTTTGTGCTGGTTCTGCTCAGCTTGTGTGCCACAATGTTTTGCTTTGATGGAAAGTAAGGCACATGTAAAGTAAGACTGTGCTGAATTGTTATTACCAAGGGTACCATAGCTAATCTGTGAATAAGTGGTAACATGATGTGAAGGGATAGCAATCTGAACTTTGGAACCTTCACAAACTGATTAAGAAAGGAAAGACCTATGACTGGTCTCCATGAGTCTTTTTTTCTTTGGTACCAGAAACATTCTTTTGTAAAAACCTTTCCCCATCAGGGAAAGGGGAACAAGCTCTATGATACCAAGTTCATCAAATGCTAAATGACAGGAAAGAACACAGAAGTTTAGTCTCTTGGATGAGGAGAAAGCCTCAGAAAATGAAGGAGGGACTCCCACTAATATCTGTACCCCAGATGGATTTATCCTCAGATCATATTTGCTTTATACTATCTTTTGTCAAAGAGAGAAATGGAAAGTCAGATATTGGTGGAGATTTACAAGCTCTTTCAGACTGTCCTGGTTTCTGGAAGCTTCTTTTTGGATCCTCTTTGCCATCGCTTTTAATACCTGTTTGCCAGAAGTTTGCTAAGTCTGCTTATTTTGATTTTTATAAAAAAAATCCTGAGATAGGTGGGAAACCTTTAATGAACTTGGAGAAGGAAGGCAGAAAAATGAGTCACCCCTTGAATCAGTTTCCTTCATTACACTTTTTCAAGACCTCAGCAGAAAATAATCCAAAAAACAACCTCCCTATCACGAGAAGAATTAAAAATGTCAGCTTTAATATCATCAGAAAAAAATTGAGAATTTAGCCATGTAAAACTTCACGTAACAGTTCCAGTAGCAGCTGCTCTGGAAGAGATATCAACTGAGTCATAAGCACGCTTTTTTCCAAATCCTTCAAAGGCTTTCCTGTGCTTATCAGAGGGGGAAGGATTAGCATGTATCAAATATTTAGCTGAAGAAGGATTTGCACAACTTTAAACAAGTGATCTGCCTTCTTAGGGGCTTGCAAGCTGGCTGTCAGGCATGTTACAGGCTGTAGTAAAAACATCATTCAAAGCTGAAAGAACAGGAGGAACAGCAGTAGGCTGAGGAAATTCCAGTTGTAAATCATATTTTTCAAAGAAATTGCAATGTCACTATGTTCATACTGAAACAACTGGATCATCCTGGATATAGTTTCAGAAAAAAATCTTCCAAGGGACACTGAAAAGAAATACTGTCGTTGGAATCAGAAACCAATACAAAAGGAGAAAAAAGAGAGAGAAGTTGTTTCCTCACAATAATTTTCCTATTTGTCACACTGGAAAAACTTAGAAAATTAAGAATTCATTTTTCTTTTACTGGTGAATCCAGAATGAGAGGAGCAAGAACTTGGACTAAGCCCTGACCTAAGCCCAATAAAATCATCCCTGCCTAAAGTAACTAAGACAAGAGAAGATAAAAGTTTAACTTTCTGCCTCTTTTTAACAGGAATTCCCATAGAAGCAGCCCAACTCCTGTCAGGAACATCACCCTAGGAAACAGGCATCCCAGTCTGGCTAGGCAGACCAACATTACCACACCTTCTTCCGAGACTGACAAGAATGATTCTTCCATGTCCACTAAGGAAGTTCCAACAGCCACAGAGGATGTGCCTAATGCCTAGTCCATGGTGGCTGAAAGAACTACACCAGAGTAAAGCAAGGAGACAGACGAGTGGTCTGAGGAACCAGAAATGGTCACTGCTGAGTTACCCATCTGGGGCTTAGGCAAAATCATAGCCTGGGAAAGGGACAAAGGCTGTCTGGAAATTGTCTTCTTCCATGGCTGGAGGAAACAAGAAACAATGACCTGGTAAATTGTCCCACAGTAAAGCTGGGAATGAAGCCTGGAGTCTGAGAACCACTGCAGTCTATAAAAGATAAGTATCAAAAAGGTAGTGTTTTCACCATAAAAGCACAGTGATAAGCACAACAGATATTTAATCTAGCACCTAAACAATTTAATAAAAGTATTCTTCTCAAACACTAAATTAAATGATATCTTTAACAAGTTTTGCACTATAGTAAAATCCAGAAACACAGTCTCCACAATGACTGGAAAGTCATTTGAAAGTTCATGAAATATAAAATTCCTAGCATAAAACAAAATATCACAGGAAAAAAAAAGTATTGTCTTGGTCATAAAATAAATTTGGGAGGTTTATTTTTTCCCCAGTGGGATCTTATCTATACAGTTATGGAGAAATACTAGTCAATGGTCGATCCTCTACAGCCCACAAGAAAGCTCTGAAGGGATTCATGCCCAGGCCATTGATTTTACCCTTAAGCTTTTGAAACTGGCTGGCTGTTATATCTTATGCAGGATATAAACCATATAACTAAGGCTACTACCTTCCTCACCTACTCTCTGCGTTCTACTCTTACCTCATTTCTGCTTTCTACTCATGTCTCCCACACGTCCACTCTCATTTTTCCTACTTACAAATGTAAAATTGTAATTTGACATTTTAAACCTCACTGTATATTCCAATTTGTCATGCATTAATATAATGACTGTATATTTTATTGATTGCAGATTTTCTCTAGCATAGCTGCCTTTCAGTTATTGGATGTCCATATTGTAACTTTAAGCTTTATATTTTTATTTTTTTTAATCGAGTGAAGCTACCTTTTTTATAAATGGAGATTTTCTCCCCGGGCTTCTGCTGAAGAGGTGCTATCACAGTCTAGCTGGACTAGTCTGGCCAATAAACATAATAAATAAATAAATAATCTACACAGCATAAAATCTCTGTAAATAAATTACAATGAAACCACACTGTGAGCCTCTGGAGTGTTTGCTAATGTTACATTAGCGGAGAATACTGGCAAAGTTTGGTCTGACTATACCAAACTATTCCATATGTTGACCTTTACATTACTGCTTGCAAGTGTAGACCTATTGCAAGTTATTTCTTCACCTTTAGAGAAATAAACTTGAATGTGTGCTTCAAAAACAATTGCTGTTTTTTTTTCCTTTTGACAAACTGCGAGTCAAACAAAGGTGAAATTCAAAGTACATAACTAAGTGAGTTTTTAACTGAATAAGCAGAGTGAGAAGCTTCTCTTTTTGTCACACCCAGAGACAGAGACAGAAATGAAAGCAGGTGAACTCTGGAGAAGTGCAACCCACTGCATTTTAAAAAGAGCTCTTTGACATGGTAAACAGTGACAGAATGACAACTACTCTTTAGTATTTTGGCAAAGTAATAGGAAATTGATAGAAGGCTGCTTACTTAGCTGTTGGAATGTGCTGGAAAATGTTCTTTCAGTAAAAAATGTGTACTCACAAGAAATTACTGAGACAAGTAGAAAGTGTGGCAAAGTTGTGCTGAATTTCTGAACTACAAAAAGTAGCTTACTGCATATTTGAATGCAGAAGTGAAATCAATGAGCTATAAAACATTGTGGTGTAGAATACATGTGAATTGCAGAAAAGCCATGGAAATTCACCACTAAATGCAAAGTGTGGAAAAGTAGTGTAGTTAAAAAGTGAAGCTCACTAAGTGTTTGAAAAGTTCTTTGGCAATACAAACTCTTTGTTCAGTAGTGCAATTACAAGAGCTATTGTACAGGTTTTTCTAAAAGTTAAATGTAAACATGTTCCAAAGTGACTGCGGATTTTTAAATATCCAAATGGTCTTGATAATTACAGTGATTTGGAACAAATGCTGTATGAATTATTTGACCGAACATGGCTTCAAATGATGCAATTAATGGTCAGTACGAATTCACATAAAACGGAAACTTGTTCGTAGAAATTAATTTGCTAGCTACAAGTATTCACTCTGTCTTTTCCAATCAAATACATTCAAATACAATCACATTTTCAGTAAGGCAGACAAACAATGTGAACTGATTTTGGCTTGTAAAATAAAAGTTGCTACTTAGAGACCAAAAAGAATATGAAAAAGAAGGTGTTTATTCTTTTCCAAGCACCAAGTGAACAGGGGCTAATTTTGTTAATGAACCAGAGAGTACAGCGGAATCCCTTTCACACCAGACCCAAAATAAAGACCCTTTAGATCAATTTATTTCCTAAAGATCAAAGAGATCACCGCAAAGACAGCAAATACAACAGGGACAGTATTATCAGAAGAACACAAAAGATACCTATTACCATTGGAAGAGTCAGAGAAATATATCCAATTAAAGTATAATGATCAGCAAAGTGAGTTCCATTATTCTAACTTATTTACATCTGATGAACTTTTTAGTAAAAAAAATGATTTTGATAATGTGAAAGTTTTTAACCTGGATAAAGGAACATTCAAAGTATTTAGCTTTAGTACAACTGAACAGACAGATGTATGTTTAAATTTGTTCAAAAAAGGATTCACTTACGTTCCAGCAAAGGAGTTTGATATGGCACAGAATTTGATTGATTTGAAGATTTTACATGAAAACTAAATGTGGCCTTAATTTTTAACACAACAGTAAAGAACAAACAGTAGCGCTGGTTAGAAAGATAATTTTTAACCCACTCTTACACAAAGTAATTACTCTGTTTGAAAAAAAAATGTCTGAAACAGATTTCAGGAAGTTAAAACAATTCAGGTAATTTTAAGAAATATTATAATTTGACAATGACTGAAAAGTCAGTCTTGAAATAGATGCCAGGTCATAAAAATGCTACGGTTCTAAAACCAGATAAGGGGGAGAGTTAGTTTTAATGGTATACATACATACATATATATATATATATATATATATATATATATATATGTGTGTGTGTGTGTGTGTGTGTGTGTATAATACTTTCAAAATGCTACAATAGTTAAAGGATTTGTCTTTTTATGAAGGTGTTTTGAAAAATGAACTAAATATTTATTATAGTAAAATAGATAGTACTGTATGTTGTTATACATGCTTATGGATGAATGCACTAATAAGAATCTTTGTGATTTTTTAAATATAAAAATCCTATTATTCCAGGGATATTTGGAGTTCCTAAAATACATAAGGACTGGAATGACCCTCCTATGCAACTAATAGTTTTAGCAAATGGCTCTAAAACAGAGTCATTATAATTTTTTGTGGATGTAAAATTAAAGAAATATCTGAAAAGATTTAAACACGTTCTGAAAGATTATTGGGATTTTCTTAAAACAATGAAAAATATTAAATATGACCCAGATATTTTTAGTTATAACTACTGTGCAAAATGTATGTGCATTCCAAATGAACAAGGTTTAGATTGGTTTCATGATATTTTGATGGGTTTGAAACATTGAGTAACATAGAATTACTTCTTGTGGAGGAATTCATGCAACTATTGAAAAATTATTTGTATTTTGATGCAGAATATTACCATCAAATGGAGTTGCTATGGGATCAGCTGAAGCCCCGATTTATGCCATTTTAACATTGATTTACTGGGAGCTGAATTTTGTATTTTGTTCAAAATTCAACAAATACATCATTTGGCACTATGGGATAATAGATTATATGCTTTTAGGATGGAAAGATAGCCAGAGTGAATTTAAGGAATTTTTGGGGTATACTGGGAGCACTGCCTCTTTTTTAAATATCCACAAAACAAGATATCTCTTGAATCTATTGTCTATTTGAATATGACTTTGTTTGTTTGTGTCTTTCGGCTTTTCCCAGTTAGGGGTCGCCACAGCGGAACTCCGGTCCGCTAATGATTGGCAGTAGAGTTTTACGCATATGACTTTACACAAGGATAATTAACAATGGTTTAAGACCAAAATATACAGGAAATTGCCAATTTTAATAGTTACCAATTTCATCACAAAATGGGGATTGTCAAGGGACAAATTATTCATGCATCTAGATTGACCACTGACAATATTTTTATGAATAAAATTCATTTTATGACATTATCCTAAAAACCTTTTAGATCAGGTAGCATCATCAGTCATATCAAATAGAGAGTCCCTTTATCCATCTACATTATGAAGAGGAATGTAGATGAGAGAAGTTCTGAAATTTTCAGTCACGCTTCTACACCTGATTTAACACATTCTATGGTGTTTACATACTCTTGTTTAGCAAACGAGATCAACAGCATTGTATGTCATCAGTGGAATATTTTCATACAAGATGAATCCATTACAAAACCTGTATGCAATCAGCCTTATTTTGTATACAAAAGAAGTTATACTATTAAGAATATTCTGGAAAGTTAGTAACATTAGTCATAAAAATGGTAAGAAAAATGGAATTTTCAAGTGTGCATGCTGTAGACAATATGACAGCATATCTGGTAAATCTGTTATAAAGAACATTCGTTATAAAAATAGAAGTTATGTTCTTGCCATAACGTTCCATGTTAGTTGTCTTCTTCTCGCCTTCTTTCTTGCTGGATGGGTTCGGAGCCGATCCTCGGCTCCGACTCGGCTACTCTAAAAGCTCGAGAGTTGGTTCCACCGGCTCGAGGCTCCCCTTATATCCCACAATGCTAGGCGGCAATACCTCAGATCTCATTTGTAAGCTAGGACCAGCCAGGAAAAAATCCAGAAACACTGGAAAGGGGAAACCCACCTCTATAAAATGACAGAAGGAAGGTGACCTACAAGCTGATGAGGGAATATATACATAATACAGTATATACATATATACAAATAGAGGTGGTAGGAAAAAAAGGTCACAATCAAACTCCTCTAGGTCTGTCCAGGCTAGGGGAAGGAGGGTGGGGCCTTAAGAAAGAAGCGAGAAGAAGACAACTAACATGGAACGTTATGGTAAGAACATAACTTCTATATGTTAAGTTGTCCATCTCGCCTTCATTCTTGCTGGATGGGACCGCGTCCCTAGCACCTTGTCCCGGGTGGACTATCGGAACAGACTCTTGAGTACAGTGGAACCAAAGTTAGCTCTGTGTCTAGAAGCTAAGTCCAACTTATAATGAGAAATGAAAGTGTGAGGGGTAGCCCATGTAGCTGCCGCACAAATCGTATCAATAGGCAGCCTGTCTTGGAAAGCTATAGAAGTAGCCAAAGCTCTAGTTGAATGAGTCTTAGGTTTGTTTGGTAACTTTTGATGCCTAATCTCATACACAAAGGAAATCAAGGATGTAAGCCATCTGGAGAGTGATACTTTCGAAACTGGAAGGCCCTTTCTGCCTTCTGCATAAGAAACAAACAGTTGGTCAGCCTTTCTGGTCTGTTTGGTCCTATCCAAATAATACCTTAATTGTCGATGAACATCTAGCCAATGTAATTTTTGTTCAGACCTGTTAGAATAGTTAGGAAAAAACACAGGAAGGTCAATGTTTTGATTTAGGTTTGCCGGAGAGGCTACTTTGGGTAAGAAGGATGGATTGGTCCGTAAGGATACCATATCCTTATGAAACAAAAGATAAGGGGATCGACTGCAGAGTGCATGAAGCTCCAAGACTCTTCTAGCCGAAGTAATGGCTACCAAAAAGAGTGTTTTCCAGGATAGCAATTTCATTGAACACGAAGCTGCAGGTTCAAAAGGGGGAAGAATCAAAGATGTGAGAACTAAGTTAAGGTCCCAAGAAGGAGGAGGATTTCTGATAGGAGGCTTGAGAAGAAAAACTCCCTTCAAAAAGGCTTTGCAAAGCTTGTGAGACATGATGGCAGAGTCTGAGATTCCAACATGAAAGTTAGATATAGCTGCCAATTGAACCTTAAGAGTAGAAGGAGACGAACCTGCGTGGAATAGTTCGGCTAAGAAATCAAGGACTGATTGAATGGGAGCAGTGAAAGGATCTATGTCCCTTCCTTGCGCCCAAAAGGAGAAACGTTTCCACTTACTAAGATAAATCTTCCGAGTGGAGGATTTATGGGAAGCTATCAAAATATCTCGAACTGAGTGAGATATTAGAGGAAGCCTGGCTAGGGTTGGAATTGGAGGAACCAAGCAGTGAGGTTCAGAGAGGGGAGGGAGCGATGTAACTGACCCGACTGATGGGTCAAAAGATCTGGAACTAGGTCCAGATGCCAGGGTTGCTCCAACAGAAAACGGTGCAGAAAGGGGAACCAAACCTGTCGAGGCCAGTAAGGGGCAATGAGGATCAAGGAAGCTTTCTGAACGATGGCTTTCTGTATCACTTGAGAAATTAGTGGGAAGGGAGGAAATGCATACAGAAGTCCCCGGGGCCAAACTTGGACTAGAGCGTCTCTGCTGGGATGGCCTGGTAGAGGAAAGAGGGTGAAATAATCTTTGCACTTGCTGTTTTGGGGAGTAGCAAAAAGGTCGCAGCAAGGCTGGCCCCACTTCAGAAAAACTTTCTCCAACACTGAATTTTTCAGAGACCACTCGTGAGGCATGAGAATAGCTCTGCTCAATTTGTCCGCAATGACATTGGACTTCCCGGGGATGTGCATTGCTATCAGAAACTGCTGAGAAGAAATCGCCCATTGCCACAGTCTGAGTGCCTCTCGTCATAGGGGGTAGGATCTGGTTCCGCCTTGTTTGTTGATATACCACACTACAGACATGTTGTCCGTCTGAATTGCTATCGTTCCCATCGGAAGAGAGTCTTGAAGGGCTTGCAACGCTAAAAGCACTGCTCTCATCTCTAGAACATTTATATGCAAGTGGCGTTCGTAAGGTTGCCATATGCCCTGGACTGTCCTGCCCTGATAATGCCCCCCCCACCCGATCAGGGAGGCGTTCATTGTCAGAGTAGCAACCGAAGGGGGAGGGACAAAGGGTCTTCCTAAGAAGAGCTGGGGGGAAGAAATCCACCAAAGAAGGTGATTCCTGCATGCTTGCGTTATCACAATGGTGTGGGACATCGGAAGTTGTTGGTATGACCATTGTGTGAAGAGCATCCATTGTAAGATTCTCATGTGAAATCTGGCTAATAGAAGTAGAGGGATAGCAGCTGCCATTATCCCCAGTACTTTCAGGACCAATCTGACTTTGATTCTGTTGCTGTGGAAAAGAAGAGAGACTAGTTTGTGTATGTCTGCTATCCTTTGGTCTGTGTGTCTCGCTGACATGCTGACTGTGTCTAGATTTGCGCCTATGAAGGTAATAGCATGACAAGGCGACAAAACAGACTTTTCGCAATTTATTGAGATACCTAGCTTTCAAAATATGCGAAAAGTGTAGTCTCTGGCAAGTAGTAGAAGATGCTTGGTGGGAGCTGTAAGGAGCCAGTCGTCTAAGTATGGAAACACCTGGAATCCTTGACGTCTCAGGTGAGAGGCAACCACTGCCATGCATTTGGTAAACACCCGGGGGGTTGTGGTGAGTCCAAAGGGCAGGGCTCTGAATTGAAAGTGACTGGTTCCCAGCCTGAAGCGGAGGAATCTTCTGGAGCGTCTGTTCATTTTTATATGATAGTACGCATCCTGGAGGTCTATAGAGCACATCCAGTTTTCCTTTCCCAATAGGGGTAGGATGGATTGCAACGTGACCATCCGAAATCTTGTTTTCTTGACAGACTTGTTCAAGATGCTGAGATCCAAAATGGGCCTCCAGTCCCCTGTTTTCTTTGGAACCAAAAAGAATTTGGAGTAGATTCCGGATCCTTGCTGGTCTGCTGGAACTGGCTGAATGGCTCTTTTTGCAAGCAACTTTGATATTTCTAACGCTGCTTGCTCCCTTTGAGCAGGTGGAACATCTGGAAGGGACTTTTTTGATTGATTTGGAATGCATAAGAACAGAATGGAATAGCCTTCGGAAATGATGGACTGTACCCACTTGTCTTGAGTTAGAGATCGCCAGGCTTCTGGGTACAGTGATAGTCTTCCCCCGACTGCCTCAGAAAGTGGACAGTCGGGCAACACCTCAGGGATGCTGAAAGGGCTTATCGGAAAACGTTTCTCGATTGCCCTGGTTCTGCGGACCCCCCCTGCCTCTAGGGCGGCATCTACCATTATTGTCCCCCCTGCCTCTAGAGGGGAAATGACTCTGTGCGTCAGGCAAAGCCCCTTGAGATTGCTTGCGGAACCACATCTTTCCACTTTTCTGGCCTTTGGGGTAAGGCCTAGAAGGAGTAGAAAAATGGACTCCGATGGCAGAAAGAGTTTTGCCATCCGTCTCGCACCTTGTCAGGGTTTCTTTCACTTGAGGACCAAAAAGGGACGATCCATCAAACGGGGAGTTAGTGAAAGACGTCTTAAAGGGGTCCGCAAAATTGCATAGCCACATCCAGGCATGTCGGCGTAAGGCCACACCTGTACCTGCGGCTCTGCTCGCTCCATCAGCCGCATATGAAAGAAGGCGCATGGAGGAGTTAGCTATCGAATTGAGGGTAGCCAGCTGAGCGTTCATCTTATCCTGAAAACCCGCAGCTGTTGGATCCTTTAACATCTCACTCGCTTCCTTGATCAGGTCTCTTTGAAGACGAGTGAAATGACAGAGGTAGTTCAGCGAACGCATAGAAAAGGTCGCTGACGAAAACATCCGCTTCCCGTACCTGTCCATAGACCTAGATTCCTTGTTAGGAGGATGGACAGGCACTGAAGGATCAGCTAGTTCCTTCTTGGTGGCAGCAGCTACCACCATAGCATCCACAGAAACTCCTTTAGTCAAAAATAGTTTGTCCGCTGGGGCGGTGATAAACTTTGAAGGTCTCCTGGGGGTGTGGTCCACAGAGTCAGGAGCCGTCCAGGCCTTTTTAGCTACCACCTGCATGAGGGGGTCAAAGGGGGGGGCACCCAGGAAGTGGAAGGGCGAGAGCCGAACGCCTCAAGATACACAGATTCATCCTCCGAAGGGTTGAGGGCTGGCCAATTCCCCCTCTGTTTTAAGATCTCCAGGATGTCTGCAAAGGAGACATCTTCAGAGGGGGAATGGGGGGAACCTTCAGAATCCTCTAAATCCGTGTCAGAGGTGACAGACTCAGGTGAGTCTATGTGCTTCCTCTTACACTTTCTCTTCCTAGGGGGCTCTCCTGCCAATTCAGGAGAGGCCTCGGAAGAGGATGAAATCCCCACTGGGGATTCTTGAGGAGCTGGCTCTCTGCGGTCTGGAATGAGGGAGTGAGTAGAAATTACCCGAGGCACCGAGGAGGGAGGGGCGGATGGAGCCGACTGTGGAGTTGAACCAGGTTCCAACACACTCCACATGACCTCGAAAGCACCACTGTCAGGCAGAGCCAGAGGTCTCCGCTCCGAAAAGCTGAAAACCTCCCTCGGCGCCGACAGTGATGGCTCCGAGGTCGATGTCGGAGCCGAACTCACCAACGCCGAAGTACCGAGAGGGAGAGCGGGGTCGGACAAGGGTCCGATGCCACTCACCCCCTCGGAGCCGACGAGGGAAGTCCGGCACCGAGATTCTTCTAAAGAAGAAATCGGAGCAGACCACGGCGCCGAAGACAATTGTATCGGCTCCGAAGCTGCCACAGTCTCGGGTCCGAAATGCCCCAGCTCCGAACTCAAAGGAGTCGGAGGAGGAACATTTTGAGAAATAGGATCAAGCATCGACTGATGAGTCGGGCTCTGAAGCATTTGGGCCAGTGCCTCGGACTTAAGAAGTCGACTCACTACCCCCTCTGAAGGTCATGGTCCGAAAGTCTCGACGACCTAGAGGAGTGAGATCTATGGCTCCGTTCAGACAGCAAGGGAGATGTTGGAGCCAAATGAACGGAGCCAAGAGATGGTGACCTAGACCTTTTCCTAGTGGTCGGTTCCGATAGTCTTATCGGAGCCGACTCAGTGATTTCCAATACCTCGGCTCCGGCTGGAGCCGAGGGAACAGGAGAAATAAGAGTTCGAGTCTCATCGGCCCCAGCCGGAGCCGATGTTGTAGCAGACTTCGACGCCTTAGATGTCGACTCAGAAGCTGGAGCCGACGACCTAGAAGCCTTGGAGGGTTTACCCGAAAAAAGAGTCGGGGGACCCTCAGGTTTCAATAAGCCTCGTAAAATAAGCTTATTTTTTCTTTCCTGCAGGACTCTAGGGCTGAAGCCATGGCATACAGCACAAGAGTCCTGCAGGTGTAAAGGTCCCAGGCAGTACACACAAGAAGTGTGACCGTCTGTCAGAGACATCTTCTGACAGCACGAGTCACACTTCTTAAAGCCTGAGACCTTTGAATCCTTGGACATTCTCAAGAAACGAAGTGTAACACCACACAAGCACAAACACACCGATTACACTATTCAGTAAAAATTAAACTAATAAAATTTAAACTAAAAAATTTAGTTAGTTAGTTTTTGAAAAATCCCTACAAAAAAACACATACACTCCAATGTTTAAGAGGGGATGGAAGGGCCCGAAGGCCTAAGGGAAGAACTTATAAGTTCTTGTGGTAAAAGTGGAAGAAAAACAGGGAGGAAAGGATAAAAACCCACTAAACTAAGGGAATTATGAGTAAAAAACTAATTTAAAAGGGGTTTAATTAACTTTTAAACTGTTCTAATAGACTAACCTGAAGCCGGTTGAAACAACACACCTCGATCACTGTAGCGGCAAACGAGATCTGAGGTATTACCGCCTAGCATTGTGGGATATAAGGGGAGCCTCGAGCCGGTGGAACCAACTCTCGAGCTTTTAGAGTGGCCGAGTCGGAGCCGAGGATCGGCTCCGAACCCATCCAGCAAGAATGAAGGCGAGATGGACAACTTAACATCAGGTATTAAGCCAAAAGGCTATAATTCTTGTTATTCTGCAGGGGTGGTTTTTTTAGTACAGCGTACATCATGTCAAAAATTTTATACTGGAAACAACTATTCATCCTTTAAGAAAACAAATTTATAAATTTTTATTTGCTATTAATAAAAAGATGATAAAAATAGTTTTTATCATGCAAAAAAATTAATAATTTTATTTTTACAATTACGGAACAAGTTCAAATGATGAGAGGCAGTTCTTAAAATAATGACTTGGAAGTGTGTGAATTGGTTTGGCAGCTGTGATTGGATACAGGGACACAACCTTGTTTAAAAGATATAATTTCTATCTCTAGTGTTTTAATAATGAATTCAGCCAAGCTGTAAAATCAGAAAAAAAAAAGTTATGTACTCACCATAAAATTCTATCTGAGTAGTTGTACTTCATTTGTCTTCAACCTGTGGGTATTCAGATCTGGATCAGATCTGAGATGGCCACATCACTAGCATCTGATCCGAGCTCCAAACTCCTCCTCTTATCCATAATACCCCTCTTAATACCCCTCTATCTTCTTCCTTCCCTCATTGTTTGCTATAGGAGAGAACATAAGCCTGACCCAATTAGAACTTAACACTAAAGAATTTTCACAAAACCTAGGGCATGCATGACCAGGGCAGCCATAAGAGTGCACCTCTCCTATGCCAGGATAGGACAATAGTGATAAGGTCAAGGGGAAGGAGGGGAGGACGGTTGAAGACAAATGAAGTACAACTACTCAGATGGAACATTATGGTGAGTACATAACTTCTTTATCTTAAGTAGTTTACTTCATTTGGTCTTAAACCTGTGGGACAGAGTCCCCAGCTACCAACACCAGGTGGCCCTCATGGAAGGATATTCCGGAGCACCGCAGAACCAAAGGATGTCCTACTCCTAGACACAATGTCCAATTTGTAATGGGATATAAAGGTGTGAGATGAGGGCCAAGTAGTTGCACTGCAGATATCATCCAGTAAAACCCTAGACCAAAAGGCCACTGATGCTTCCACAGATCTAGTCGAATGGGCTTTCACTTGACCTGGAGGGGAGATCCTCTATCAGAGTATGCTTGAATGATACAGTGTGAAATCCAATCAGCGATGGTAACTTTGGAAATTGGTTTGCCTAGAAAGGGCTTGTGGTAAGAGACAAACAACTGGTCAGATTTATGAAAAAATTTCGGTCAATGTAAATAAAACCTCAGTTGTCTGCGTACATCCAATAAATGTAACTTGTATTCACCTCTGTTTCGGAAGTTAGGAAAGAAGACAGGCAATTTGATAGTTTGATTGATATTTGCTTCTGAGGCCACTTTATGGAGAAAGGAAGGATTGGTGCACAGGGAAACCCTGTCCTTATGAAAAATCATATATGGAACTTTGATGGACAATGTTTGAAGTTTCAACACCCTTCTAGCCAAAGTGATGGCAGCTAAGAAGTCTGTCTTCCAGGAAAGAAACTTTAAATCTGCTGATGCTGTGGGCTCAAAGGGAGGAGAGACAACAGCCTGAAGAACAAAGGTAAGGTCCCAAGGAGGTGTAGAATCTTTCACTGCTGACCATAATAGAAAGGTACCTTTAAGGAAGGCTTTACAAAGCCTAGAGGAAGCTAGAGAAGTCATATTTTCCCTCACATGAAAATTAGAGATTGCAGCCAATTCGACTTTAACAGTAGCAGAGCTAGCACCTTGGTGAAAGATACCGGCTAGAAATTCTAGAACAGCCGGGACTGGAGCCGTAAAAGGATCTAACTCCCACTGAGAGGCCCATAAAGAAAAATGTTTCCACTTGCTACGATATATTTTCCTGGTGGAAGAATTGTGAGCTGCCACCAGTATAGTCTTGAACGGAGATGAGTCCTAATCATCACTGGAACTGGAGCAGCCAAGGAGTGAGCTTCAGACTGTCCAGGGCTGGGTGAGGAATGCCCAAAGATCCATGATGGAACTAACAGATGAGACCAAAGGGGAGGGAACCAGACTTGGTGAGGCCAGAATGGGGCAATGAGGATTACTGAGCTCTCTGACCTGCGAGCTTTCTGAAGAAACTTCGGGATGAGAGGCAACAGGGGGTAAGTATAAAGAAGACCGGGAGGCCAAGCATGAACTAGTGCATCTCTGGGTGCTTCCCCCTGAGGGGGGTTCACAGCAAATAACTTGCTGCATTTCGCGTTGGAGGGAGATGCGAAGAGATCGCAACAAGGCTGACCCCGGTTGAGGAAGATCTGTTTCGCTACTGAAGGATTCAGAAACCATTCATAAGGCATCAGAATATTTCTGCTAAGCCTGTCCGCTAGAATGTTGGACCATCCCGGAACGTGTGTTGCCACTGGAAAGTGGCCAGTGGAAATCGCCCATTCCCACACTCTCATGGCTTCATGACAAAGGGGATAAGATCTGGTTCCACCCTGCTTGTTTATATACCAGACTACAGACATGTTGTCTGACTGGATAGCAACTGTCCTCAGAGGAGGATGGGTATGAAGGGCTTTCAATGCTAGAAGAACTGCCCTCATCTTCAGGACATTGATATGCAAGTTGGTCTCAGAGGGGGACCACATGCCTTGGACTTTTCTCCCTGAGCAATGCCCCCTCATCCTAGCTGGGAAGCATCCGTGGTCACTGTGGTGGTGAGAAAGGTTGAGAGAAATGTACGTCCCTTGAGAAGATCCGAGGAGAGGATCCACCAAAGGAGAGATTCCCTGCATGCCCAAGATATACAAATCGGATGGGACAGAGAAAAGTCCAGAAGAGACCACTGGACCACTAGAGTCCATTGAAGGACTCGCACGTGAAGCCGCACCAAGGGTAAAAGATTGATTGTGGCTGCTATAGAACCTAGAGCCCGCAGCACTGTTTCTGCCAATGGAAGGTAAGTCTGAAGAATCTAAGATACATGAAGGCTTAGATTGTGCACCCTCTCTGGGCTGAGATAAACTAGCATTTGAACTGTATCCAGCAGGGCTCCAATGAAGTCTAGGCTCTGTACTGGGTCAGAGACGATTTGCTGAGGTTGATGGTACAAACAGGTTCAAGATGGAAACATCCAGAATTGGTCTTAGGTCCCCTGTTTTCTCTGGCACCAAAAAGAACCTGAAATAGAAGCCCAATCCTGATTGGTCTGGGGGAATGGGTTGGATGACTCGCTTTCTTAGCAGATGTTGTATTTCTAGTGCTGCTATCCTCCTTTGCATGAGTGGAACGTCTGGCAGGTGTTTTGGTGGGGGAGGTGTAGCCATAAATGGGATGGTAAAGCCTCTGGATATGATTTGTAACACCCAAAGGTCTGTTGTTAAGGATTCCCATTCAGTTGGATGCAAGGCAAAATGTCTCCCGACTGCCTCCAGAAATAAGCAGTCGGGCAGGCCCTCAGGGCTGCTGTGTGGGTCTGTCTGAAAATGGTTCTGGAGACCCAATGTTCCTCGGACCCCCTCTGCCTCTGGGCCAGTGTCTATCATATCCCCCTCTGCCTCTGGGGGAAGATGAGTCCTGAGTGTTCCAGGAGAACTGAGATTTCTGGAAACACATCTTCTTTACCCCTTGTTGGTTCCTCAAAAAGGGCCTTTGAGGGGAGGAGAAGTGGATTCCGATGGCAGACAGTGTCTTCCTGTCCTTTTCACTCTGGACCAGGGTCTCGCGAATAGACTTCCCGAACAGGGAAGAACCATCGTAAGGGGAATTGGCAAAGGATGCGCTGAATGGTTCCAAGAACTGGCATAGCCAAAGCCAGGCATGCTGCCTCATAGCAATGCCGGACCTGGCAGGCCTTGCAGCTCCTTCCATGGCATGGGAAAAGAGACACATAGATGTATTCAGAGCAGCTTTTAGAGTGGTCATGCCCTCTGCCAACATGGGCTCTAGGGGTGATTCAGCGACTTCCTTGACCAGGTCATGCTGTAATCGGATGACATGTGCCATATAGTTCAGCACCCTTATGGAAAAGGTTGCTGAAGCATAAACCCACTTCCCCAAATTATCCATAGTCCTTGACTCCCTGTCAGAAGGATGGAGCGTGGAGCTCTCCTGTGCGAGCTCCTTCTTGGTAGCGGCTGCCACCACCATAGCATCTACTGGGGACCCCTTACTCCAGCTAGGCTTATCTGGTGGGGGGCTGAGTTCTTTATCTGGTCTTCTCAGAATAGGTTCCACGGTGTCTGGTTCCTTCCATGCCCTGGTGGCGATCAGGTCCACAAGTGGATCTGCAGGGGGGGACACCTAGGAGGTAGATGGGTCCATGCTGAATGCCTCCAGGAACACTGACTCATCTGGGGTTGTTTTTTGGGTGGACCACCCACCTCTTTGGTGCAGGAGTTCCATGATGTCTCCAAAAGAGACATCCTCAGGGGGTGATCTGGGCGAATATTCCCCTTCCTCCAAGTCAGTGTCATCCGTGAGGGACTTTGGAGAGGAGTCCAGGTGCTTCCTTTTGCATGTTTGCTTGCGAGGCACCTCCTCAGTGTGACTGTCTGGAGAGGACTCGTAAACTTCCTGCTATTCTCGAGTGGGAACCCCCTGAGGCATAGCAAGTACAGGCTGTACCTGAGATGACAGAAGAGTCGGAGCCATACCTAGAACAGAGGGAGTTGGGGCAGAATCTGATAAGGAAATAGTCAGGGGTCACAAACCACTTGATACAATCCTCTTCACCACATTGAATGCCGAAGGACAGAGGACATCCTGGTAAACAAGCAAGGGAGCCGCTCTCCTCGGATCCAGCGGGGGAGTCAAAGCTGAGCCCACAGGAGTCGAGATGCCAAGGGGGAGACTGCAATCCGACAAACTCAGAGCTGACAGAACCCCCTCAGATCTGACACCGAGACTATGGCTCTGAGAGCATGGATCCAAACTGGTCGGATCTGGCACACTCAAGGCAATGGCCAGCATCAAGGTACAAAGAACTGTCAGCACCAATCCCCCCAACCCCAAGACTTCTTGGATCCAAGGATTCCAAAACCGAGGGTCGGATCGGAGAAGGAGTTATGGGGGAGAAAAGGGGTTGCAAGCTCCCTGCTCCGGTGGGAGAGGGGGCTAGCAAGACTCTCAACTGGATCTGGGTGCGGATGAATTTCCACATCATTCTGTCCATCTCTGCCTTGTTCAAACTACGAGTAGAGTGTGATGACAAAGCCACCGACCCCGGCCTGCAATGCCGGTAAGGAGAGGCTCTGGAATGTGGTCTGTACACCTCTGGCTCTGGGGAAAATCTGGGTGAGTGGAGCCTGGGGGTACCAGGCCTAGAAGAAGTCACAGCCTTGGGTGGAGAACTCGACGGAACTGAGTGGTCCAGGGATCTCTTCCTGGGTCTGTCCTGTTTAGATTTGTCCTTAGCTTTGTCCTCAACCACAGGCCCCAAGCGGGATGTTGAGTCCCAGAGGCCTGGGAAGGGGAAGAAGTAGAAGCGGCCACCGCCATGACCGGGCTAGAGGTAATTGGGAAGGCCATCCCTGAGGAGGGAAGAAGGTTTTTCAAGACCAGTTTAGCCCTTCTATCCTTAAGGGCCCTAGGGTTAAAGCCTGCGCAGATGAAGCAGGCCACAGGAAGATGGGCCATTACTAAACACACTATGCACAGAGTGTGGCCATTTGCTGGGGAAAGCTTATGGCCACACTCTGTGCACCTCCAAAAGACAGGCTTCGGGGTATCAACCATGCCAGGAAAGTAAAGGCCCACACACACAGACACACATGCACACACACACACACACACACACACACACACACACACACACACACACACACACACACACACACACACACACACACACACACACACACACACACACACACACACACACACACACACACACACACCACAATCACACACTCGCTCACTAACAATAAGGGGTAGTGGAGACGTGAAGAAGGAACTACTACACTAAAACTTTTTTTTTTTTTGAACCGATGACAAGACATAAGGTAGGAGAGGTAGAAAAAAGAGAGTAGGGGAACCCTGCACTAACACCTAACTGCAAACTAACACTTATCCAAAGATAAGCCTAGAGCTCAGAGACCACAATGCGAACTCGAAAGCGGGAAACCAGATCTGAGGGAAGGAAGGAGATCGAGGAGCATTATGGTTAAGGGGAGGAGCTTGGAGCTCGGATCAGATGCTAGTGATGTGGCCGTCTCAGATCCAATCCGGATCCTAATACCCACAGGTTGAAGATCAAATGAAGTAAACTACTTCAGATCATGAGTTTTATAATGATTTTAAGATGCATGAATGTTAGTTTATTTTTAAGTAATAAACAGCTGTGAGAATTTTGTAGTTCTTCAGGATATGTATGAGCATCAGATTACATGTAAAGACATCCCACTGTAAATGTATTAAATTCTTAAGAAGTCTGTTATGGAATTATTTAGACAAAGGCACTTAATCTATTAAATATTTTCATGCTGCAAGGGATTGTGATAGTTTTTGTTATAGGGTTATTGAATGACCTTGACCAACAAAAGATATGGCAAAGTAAAGCAGACAAAGAGATAGCATTGTGTGTTTATGAAATGAAAAGAAAAAAAAACATGGCAAGAGATGCAAAATGTTGATAGTTCCCTTCTGAACCTAAAATGAAATATTAGAACATACAAGGTGAGAATGAATCACTAAAAGTCCAACGGCCAGAAACAGTTAAGAATTCTATAAGGTGTCTAATTTTCATAATAAGAAGTTATGTATCTACCATAACGTTCCATGTTAGTTATCTTCTTCTCTCCTTCTTTCTTGCTGGTTGGGTCGGCCATCTTTTAAACCTCGAGAGCTATTTACTGGCTTGAAGCCTCCCCATATCCCACAATGCCTGGCACTAGATCTCCAGATCTCGTTTGGTAGACCTAATTACAGACAAATATAAGGACTCCTGTCCTAACAACATATGTTTAGCTACAGAGCTAAAAGGTTGAGGGAACAAACCAGATAAGACCCAGCCAGCTAAAAGGAGCTCAGAGGGCAACTCTTCTCAGTCTATTAGGATAGGGGGATGGAGGGTGGGATGCAAGAAAGAAGGCGAGAAGAAGACAACTAACATGGAATGTTATGGTAGGTACATAACTTCTTAATGTTAAGTTGTCTATCTCACCTTCATTCTTGCTGGTTGGAACAGCATCCCTAGCACCTCAGTCCTGGGTAGCCCATCGGAACAGACTCTTCAGCACAGTGGAACCAAAATCAGCTCTTCTTCTAGAGGCCACATCCAACTTATAATGAGAAATAAATGTATGGGGAGTGGCCCATGTAGCTGCCGCACAAATGGCTTCCATTGGTAATCTTGCCTGAAAAGCTACAGAAGTAGCTAAAGTCCTAGTAGAGTGGTCTTTTGGTTTAGTAGGGAGCTGTTTGTTCCTCAATTGATAAATCAAAGTAATAATAGAAGTCAACCACCTAGATAGAGTTACTTTAGACACTGGTAGACCTTGTTTACCTTCAGCATAGGACAGAAAGAGCTGATCTGATTTTCTATTTGTTTAGTCCTATGCAAGTAGAAACGTAATTGTCTATGAACATCCAACTGATGTAATTTATGTTCAGCTTTGTTGGAATAATTTGGGAAGAAGACCGGAAGATCAATGGACTGATTCAGATTACTCTCAGAAGCTACCTTAGGAAGGAAGGAGGGATTAGTCCTGAGCGAAACTCTGTCATTATGGAAAACTAAATAAGGAGGGCGAACACAAAGGGCCTGGAGTTCGGAAACTCTTCTGACTGAGGCAATTGCCACAAGAAAGAGGGTTTTCCAAGAAAGAAACTTTAAGGAACATGAAGCTGCGGGTTCAAAGGGGGGCAATATTAGGGAAGCTAAGATCAAATTAAGATCCCACAGAGGTGGGGGATCTCTTACTGGGGGCCTGAGCAAAGTAGTGCCTTTGAGAAAAGCTTTGCAAAGCTTATGGGACATGATACTAGTTTCAGATAGGCCTGTATGAAAATTTGAAATTGCGGCTAACTGAACTCTAATGGTGACAGAAGAGGACCCAGCCTGAAAAAGTTCCGCTAAGAAATCTAAAACGTGGTGGACCTGGGCTGAAAAGGGATCTATGTTTTTAGACTCTGCCCAGCAAGAAAAACGTTTCCACTTACTAGCATAAGTTTTTCTGGTGGTAGATTTGTGCGAAGATAAGATGATTTCACGCACTGACTGGGAAATGTCTGGAAGCCTGGCTAAGGTTGGAAGTGGAGCAACCAAGCAGTGAGGTTGAGAGACTGCAGGAATTGGTGCAGCCCGCCCGATTGATGGATCAGGAGGTCTGGTACTGGGTCCAGGGTCCAGGGCTGCTCCAGGAGGTGATGATGCAGGAACGGAAACCAAATTTGTCGAGGCCAGTAGGGGGCAATGAGGATCATCTTGCATCCCAGTGTGGTAGCTTTCTGTATTAGGTTGGGAATCAGGGGAAATGGAAGGAATGCATAAAGAAGTCCCTGAGGCCAATCGTGGATTAGAGCGTCTCTGGGAGGGTATCCGGGAAGAGGGAGGAGAGAAAAGAAACTGTCGCACTTGCTGTTGAAGGGAGTGGCGAAAAGGTCGCAGCAAGGCTGACCCCATTTGCGGAAGATTTGGTCCACCACTGTCTGATTGAGAGACCACTCGTGAGGCATGAGAATTGCTCTGCTCAGCCTGTCCGCTATAACGTTAGACTTCCCAGGGATGTGCGTTGCTATCAGAAACCGCTGGGAAGAGATCGCCCATTGCCAGAGTCTGAGTGCTTCTCGACTTAGGGGGGTAGGACTTGGTTCTGCCCTGCTTGTTGATGTACCACACTACCGACATATTGTCTATCTGAATTGCAATGATCCCGGTGGGAAGAGAGTTCTGAAGAGTTTGCAATGCTAAAAGCACAGCTCTCATCTCCAAGACATTGATATGCAGATGGTACTCGTGGGGTTGCCATGTGCCTTGGACTGTTCAGCCCTGAAAGTGCCCCCCCCCCACCCAATCAGGGAGGCATCCGTGGTCACCATGGCTACTGGAGGAGGAAGAACAAATGGTCTGCCCTGGGGTACTGACGGGGAAACCATCCACCAAGCAAGCTGGCCTTTGCATGTCTGTGTAATTATAATCGTGTGAGACATTGGAAGTTGTAGAAATGACCATTGGGTGAACAGCAACCACTGAAGAATCCTCATATGAAAACGAGTCAGGGGGACTAGTATGATCGCTGCTGCCATGAGGCCCAATGTCTTTAGGACGAATCTGGCCTGAATTTTCTAGCATCCTAATAACACCTGTACATGTCGGCGAATATCTAGTACTCTGTGTAACGGAAGTCTCACTGACATGTCTTTTGTACTTAAACTTGCGCCTATAAAGGTTATAGACTGACAAGGCGACAATGCAGACTTTTCGAAATTTATTGTGATACCTGGCTTGGAGCAGGTTTGGATGGTGTAGTTCCTGGCTCGTAACAGCTGATGTCTGGTGGTAGCAGTAAGGAGCCAGTCGTCTAGATAGGGAAACACCTGGAATCCTTGCCGTCTCAGGTGAGAGGTAACTACTGCCATACATTTAGTGAACACCCTGGGGGCTGTGGTGAGACCAAAGGGCAGAGCTTGGAACTGATAATGACTGGCTCCCAGCCGGAAGTGAAGGAATCTTCTGGAGCGCCTGCCCATTTTGATATGGTAGTACGCATCTTGAAGATCTATGGAGCACATCCAATTGTCCTGACCCAAAAAGGGTAGAATGGACTGAAGTGTGACCATCCGGAACTTCGTTCTTTGTACAGACCTGTTTAGTCTGCTGAGATCCAAAATGGGTCTCCAGTCCCCTGTCTTTTTTGGTACCAAAAACAACCTTGAGTAAATTCCGGATCCTTGCTGGTCTGCTGGGACTCATTGGATGGCTCTTTTTTGTAGCAGTTTTGAGATCTCTTAGACTGCTTGTTCCCTTAGACTGGGTGGAACATCTGGAAGGGATTTGTTTGACCTTAAGGGGGCATGAACGAAGGGAATTCTGTAACCTCCGGATATGATAGACTGCACCTATCTGTTTTGAGTTATGTCTTGCCAGGCTTTTGGGTACAGCGATAATCTTCCCCCGACTGCCTCTGAAGGTGGACAGCCAGGCAGCCCCTCAAGGATGCTGGAAGGGCTTGTCAGAGAAGGAATCTCTGCTGCCCTGATTTTGCGGGCCCCCTCTGCCTCGAGGGCGGCATCTATTGTTGTTTCCTCCTCTGCCCCTGGAGGGAAACTCACCACATGTGTCAGGCACGGCTCCCTGGGGTTTCTGGAACCACATTTTACCACTTTTCTGACCTTTGGGGTATGGTCTAGAAGGAGTGGAAAAACGGACTCCCACAGCAGAGAGAGTATTGCCTTCCTGCTCACCCCTGGTAAGGGTATCCTTCAGCTGTGGTCCAAAATGAGCAGAACTATCAAAAGGGGTATTGGTGAAAGACACCTTAAAGGGGTCTGCAAAGTTACATAACCGCATCCAAGTGTGCCTTCTGAAGGCCACACCTGTGCCTGCGGCTCTACTCGCCCCATCGGCCGCATAAGAAATGAGCCACATGGAGGAGTTCACTATCGAATTAAGAGTCGCCAGCTGGGAGGTAATCTTATATTGGGCCCCCGCAGCTGATGGATCTTGAAGGGTATCTCCTAGCTCCTTAAGGAGATCCCTTTGAAGGCGTGTAAAATGGCACAAATAGTTCAGTGACTGCATGGAAAAGGTCACTGAGGAAAACATCCGTTTCCCGTATCTGTCCCATTGTCCTAGACTCCTTATTAGGGGGATGGACAGACGAAGAAGTCTCAGCCAACTCCTTTTTCATGGCCGCTGCCACCATAGCATCAACAGGGACACCCTTTGTCAAAAATTGTTTGTCTTGTGGTGCTGTGATGAATTTCATGGGCCTTCGGGGAGTTGGTTCCACTGTGTCTGGGGCTGACCATGCCTTTTGAGCCACCACTGTTATCAGTGGATCGAAAGGCGGAGACACCCAGGAGGTGGAGGGGCGAGAACCAAACGAGTCCAGATATACCGACTCATCCTCAAAAGGGTTAAGGGTAGTCCAGTTCCTCCTCTGTCTAAGCATCTCAAGGATGTCTGAGAAGGAGACATCTTCCGAGGGGGACCTCAGGGACCCTTCCGAATCCTCTAAGTCAGTATCTGAAGTGACAGACTCAGGGGAGTCAACATGCTTCCTCTTACATTTCCTTTTTCGAGGGGGCTCCTCTGAATGATCAGGGAAGGCCTCGGAAGGGGAGGACGTGCCCACTGGGGCGACCTGGAGTGCTTGTTCTCCTTGCTTGGGGTCTGGAGGAGGGGCAGAGGCAGACGCAGGCACCATGGGGGGAGGAGCCGATGAGGCTGATCGTGGGGCTGACTGAGGGGCCAGCACACTCCTCATGACCTCAAAGGCACCCCTTCCCGGCAGAGAAGAAGGCTCCGGCTCCGAAGAGACCGGAATCCTCCCCGGCACCGAGAGGGATGGCTCCGAGGCCGATGTAGGAGCCGAGCTCACCTGCACCGAAGCTTCGAGAGGGAGAACGGGGTCAGACAAGGGTCCAATGCCACTCGCCCCCGGAACCGACAAGGGAGTCTCGGCGCTCAGATCCCTCCAAGGACAGTGCCATGGAAGTGATCGGAGCTGAAGAAACCGAAAGGGTAGGTATCGGCGCTGACGGTTCCACAATCCGAACCCCAACCAGCTCTGGCTCCGAACTCAAGGGGTGAGTCGAAGGAGGAACTAATGTAGAGATGGGCAGAGCTGAACCCTGATGAGGGGGGCTGGATAGCATTTTAGCCAGGGCCTGCGATTTCAGAAGTCTGCTCACCACTCTCTCCAAGTCATGGTCAGACAGTCTTGAAGACCGAGAAGAGTGAGATCGGTGACTTCACTCCGACTGTAACAGCGGCGACCCCGGAGCCGAGCAAATCGACACTAGGGATGGGGATCTAGAACGCTTTCGGCTCCCTGAAGGTTCCGACACCAGGGTCAGAGCCGACTGAGAGGTAGGTACTGAAGTCGAAGCAGACGCCACACCCGACGATGGCTCTGAGCTGGGAGCCGACGGCTTCGATGGCTTGGAGGGTTTCCCTGGCTAAGTCTTAGCAGGTGACCCTTCAGGTTTTAGTAATCCTCTAAGGATTAACTTATTCCTACGCTCCTGCAGGACTCTTGGACTAAAGGCATGACACACCGAACAAGAGTCCTGCAGGTGTAGGGCACCCAAGCAGTAGACACAAGAAGTGTGACCATCTGTCAGAGACATTTACTGACAGCATGAGTCACACTTCTTGAATCCCGATACCTTAGTATCTTTGGACATCCTGTAACAAGAAAAATCACAGGAAAAAAAGGCCAACAATACAACGGTAGGTAACAAGTATAAAGAACCATACACACCAAATAAACCAGTTACCATGCCTTAACAACACACACACACACACACTATAACTATAATATAATATATATATATATATATATATATATATATATATATATATATATATATATATATATACTAGAAAAAGTAAAGTACTATAACTATTTGTACCTGAAAACACTACAAAGGTATTTTAGAGAACAAGGGTTAGCCTCTAACTAAAACGGCTACCTTGAAGAGAGAAAAGAGAGGGGGGGAGGGGGAAACTCTCTAACAGTAAAAACGAGTTTTCTAAGGGGATGGGATAGATCTAAAACTACACAGGGACAGAAAGTACTAAACTGCTATAATAAGAACTAAACGCTAACTATTTATATAAAACCTATCAAAAGACAAAAATATGACCTGAGCCAGCAAAAGCAACCTCGTAGCAGAAGCAGCAAACGAGATCTGGGGATCTAGCACCAGGCATTGTGGGATATGGGGAGGCCTCGAGCCAGTAAATAGCTCTCGAGCTTTAGAAGATGGCCGAGTTGGAGCCGAGGATCGGCTCCGAACCCAACCAGCAAGAATGAAGGCGAGATAGACAGCTTAACATTAATCAGGTATCCCAGTCTACATCACAAAAGAAATCTAAAACATAAATGAAAGCAAATGGCTAACACTGATAATTGGGGAACTCAAACAAATTATCTGCAAAGAAACACAGAACAGTAATACCAGTGACTTAAGTACACTTAATGAACACATCCCAGTACTGGAACAAACATGTAAAGAAATAAAAATCTAGTAAATGTGCTAGAGAAAGAAGAGAGAACATTACATGACAAAATGTATAACTAGTACTTTGTTTAGCTGAGAAAATAAAAAATTCTTTCTCTCTCTGTAGAAGAAAGTTGATCTCAGCCAGTGACTGAGGCACAGCTCTTGGAACAAGGTAAGTATTTTAAGCAGCGTCATGGAAGACATGCCAAACATACAACCACTAACTGAAAAAATGTGAAACTAGGATGATAGTCCTTAAGCCGAGCATAACAAAACTGAAAAGGCCGACTGATATGATTAATCAAAAAATCCAGTGAACTGCTGAGATGAAAATCAAAACAGCTGTCAGACTCGAACATTCATGCATCTTAAAATCATTATAAAACCCATGATATAAAATGTACATGATGACCATCTACCTTTAGCCACACATAATGAGATCAAGGCTACCCTGAGCATACTCTGGGTACAACCTCTAAGAAACTAACAGCAGCACAACTGGTTTACTGAGACACAAGAAGAAATACAAAATGCATTAAACAAAGTGGATCATCTTGAACTGGCATTTGTAGAAAATGAGCCCAAACATGTTATATCATAAGCTAAAACTGTAAACTACCACAGAGGAAATAAAACCCAGAAAAAAGGAATTGACTAGACCAATGCTGATCCAAGTACCGGATGGAAATTGTAGTGCATCAGAATTAACACAAGCCAATGAACCCAGCGGAGGGGAGTACTGCCAATGAGAACTGTGTAAGCTGTGTATAGTATTACACATTCACTATGCTATGTCTGTTATTTCCAAGTTGAGTGTACCTCTAGATGCTGCTAAATCTGGAGTGCTAATACTGCATACCAAGGAATTTGTGGGCAGCCATAGGGGATCTTGCTGATCAATGATGCTCATCCTTTAGGGTCTGATTAGAGTGGGGGCATGTGGATCCCCATTTGAATTTGCATCAAGAGGAATCTCCTCATCTTCCTGTCCACCATCAGCTTAGGTCAATCTTCTGGAGGAACGCACAGAAGATGCTGTTGATGGTGCTCTAGAATGATGGTGTCTAGGAGACCTATCCTAAAAAGGAGAAGGTAGTCGAGAGGAAACCAGAACCAGTACCAGTGGTAGAGACTGGATCCAAGGAGACTTATCAGATTTTGCCATCAGATCTGAAGGTGTTGGATCCTAAGGTTTCAGAACTTTGGGTGGAGGTTCTCAGCCCAGGGTCACAGGAGAGGTCGGATCAGGGAATGCATTTTTGCATCCTTTTTATCAGATTTCATGGGGGTTTGAGACCCAGATGATGCTGATGACTTGGAAGGAAGCAAACCTCTTAAGATCAGTTTATTTTTTGGTCTATCAAATCCTTAGGATTTAAGGCTTTGCACATGTCACAATTTGAGTCTAAATGTGCAGGGCCCAGACAATAGATGCATTTGGAGTGCACATCAGACGGGAGCTGCAGGCCTTACATTTTTTGAAACCCAAAACATTTCTGTTCAGACATTGCAAAGTACAAAATCCAAAAAGTATCAAAAATACAAATAGAAAAAGGAGAGTTTTTTTTTTTGTTTTTGAAAACAGGGAGAAAAGAGAATGATTACCAATGAGGATAAGCACAGAAGTACTAAATTAGTACAAAGAAAGGGATACCAGCAATGGTAACAAGATTTACACACAAAAGTGTAATAAGAAAAAAGGGAGAACAGTGGTATAAGAGGAGGATTAACATAAGACAGAAATAAATCTAAGAGAAACATTTGAAGAAAAGTTTTCACTCACAAAAAAAATAACTAGGTAACCTGAGAGTTTGCAGTGACCACATCCGTACACTAAGTCTGCAAAAGAGATTTGGGGAATGTTAGGAGACTGGGGCATTATGAGTAAGGGAGGAGCTTGAGAGTTTCAGTGTTCCACAAGCTGGTAAAAGTGGCTGAGTTGGATCTGAGGGTCGGATGCGAACCATACAACTGAGGAATGAATGAAAATGACAACATCAGATCTATTATCTACAGGCTGGTTTCTACTTCAGAAAGCTTAAATTCTTCAAATGACAAGTTATGAATGGCAACTGAAGCAACATATATATTTTAGCCAGAAGGCTTTAAACTGTTGTTGACATATGTATATGGCCCTCTTCTTCAGTGACAACTTTAAAAACAGAAAATTAGCTTCAAATGCAACAAAATGGCAAAATCATGTTTTCTGACTTAAAAAAGAACAGTAAATTACCTTTGCCACTTTTATCAGTTGTCTTGTAGACAGGAGGACTTTCAGGCTTCACATCATTAACCTTGCCTTCCTTGCTTTCTTTCATACATTCTTTCACCTTTGACTCAGTTAGTGGATTTTTATCTTCAACATTCTCATCATCTGGCAGCTTAAATTCTAATACTGTCTCTTTCAGTAGGTTCCACACTTGATCAGCATATTCTTGCCTGTAACAAAATTATATCCACTGCTTGTAAATATAACTAAACTTGACAATGCAACTACATTGTCTGCAAAACACAGAATTTAGATACACTCCCAAAGTATTAGTATACAGAGGCAAGTCAGTGCACAGATCTAGAGGCTGCATTCAGTAAACATACAGCATTTCCATCAGCATACACAAAGTAAAAGAATGCTTAAACATTTGTAATTCTTTGTGCAGGAATGTTTCAGTTTGTAACTTCTGAACTAATAATTTAGTTTCTTTTCATAAGTCACTAAAAACTAGGCAATAAACAGTGCAACATACAATAAAAATAACTCTATAAAAGAAGCTGCAGGCCAGGCAGTATTTACACTCATTCATATAAAACACATCATCAAAACACAGTCACAGTGACATATTAAAAATGCCCTGATAACTTCCCATGTCACCCAAGTATGATCAGTGGCTTAGGTGCTTGATGCTACAGCCTGGTAGGATGGTGTTCCTCAGCTGGTTCTATCCACTGTTCTTTATATAAATCATTCTTGTCCAGTGGGCATAGGTGACATGTGTGGGGACAGACCATAGGGGTTGTTGGAATGACTGGTGAACCTAGCCCTTTTCAGTGCATAGAGGATAGCATGCACATGCTCGAAATATAAGTATAGGTGGCCTGTGCAGTGACTCAAGGGTCCATATCAGCACCATGGGGTGGGGTAAGATATATAAACATATGGGCTAATGGCTAGGATACCAGTGAGAATGAAAAATACCCAATGACTGCCTGTACAATGGGCTACTCCAGACAGGTTCTCGCCCTCATTGCTGACACACGGTATGAAGGGATGAATGACCTCATGTCTTATGGTAGGAAGGACTTGATAGACAGCCAGCAGGAAGAAAAACTATAAAAAAATCCAGTGATACTCTTTTTGTGAAGTATATTCACCATAATTCATAAATGTGATAATCCCCTCCTGACTGTTAGACTAGACTAAAAATGATTAAACAAAGAAAACTGAAGAGATTTCACATATTCATTGAATAATTTTAAATATTTTAACTCTCTTAAGGTTAGAAATTTATGACTACATTTAAATCTGACATATACTTTCAATTTGCAAAGTGTAAAAGTATTTTAACAGAGCCCTGGCATCAGGTTTGTTCCTGAAGTTCTTGGCTGGGGTGGTAGGAAGGCAGGAATGTAACAAAATGATAAATATACACCACAACATATTATTAATAAGTTATGTTTCTGTTTTACATTTGTGGATATATGTCTGCCATATTCTCAGAGATGTGCACTGTAAGCATGCACTAAGAAAAAAAAGGTAAGAGAAACAGAGTTTTGTGAGTCTATGCAGCATTACAGACTACATGAACAACTGTACACAACCTAAATTTATTTTACTAAAAATACAATTATGTGAGATGCGAAAAGATGTATGAAAAACTTGCAACTACTTTTTTACTACAAAAATGCAGTAAAATATATAATGTAAATCCTGTGGAAATTTATGTGAAAAAAGACTGTGCAGGAGACACTCACACATAAACATTTAGCCAGACTGAGTCAGCATTACATGTAACTGTTTTAAAATATATCAGCAGTTTAAATTTTGAATAACAGTAAAAGTAACATAGAATCTGACTCTTTGGTTCGAAAGATTTATGCTTATTGTGCATCTCACAGAGGTAACTCATCCTGAGACATGCTTCAGAGGTCAGGTGGTGTGATCATCTTCCTATGAAAGTAGCTCACAGTAGTTATCATCTGTTAGTATTTTGTTTTACTGAGCACTACTACTTAGGGTCTCTTTTTCACTCTGCACCAAAGAGGTAATTTTTGATTACTTGTTTTATCAGTTTTACTCTACATATTTAAATAGCGTTAGATAGATTACAGTATCTCTTTAGCCAGAAATTAATTACAGAATAGCTCACTGGATAGTTAGTGTTCTATATGTCACCTCTCTGCTGAAAAAATATTTTATATTCCTCTCTGCAAAACTGTACCTTGTTCACATGTTTAATTTACCAAACTGTGTTACATCATTTCTTTTACTGGGTCATTTTTACTTAATTTCAAAAGCCTGCAGCTGGTTATTTATGCATTTAACAAATGACTGGCTAATAAGGATACTTGCTCTTTGGATACTGACTGTTGGCATTTGCCTCTGAGAAAGCGAAAACTATCATGAGTTTTTATATTTCAGTTGGCTCACATTTAAGACTGCTACAGTAACTGGCAATTTTTGTGTGCCAGACTGATCTAGCTGGTGGAAGCATCTACTGCAGAAATAGAAATGGGCTGTAGTCATAAAATGTGTGTGTGTGTGTGTGTGTGTGTGTGTGTGTGTGTGTGTGTGTGTGTGTGTGTGTGTGTGTGTGGGTTTAAGTATGTGTGTAATTATAGTTACTGTGGATAATGCAGCATGGAAAGGCACAAATCTCCTCAGGGTAAGATGAGGGACTCTTTCAAAAGCTATAAACTATAATTCTGTTATGTTGAGGTTTAGTGTGGAGCCTGATTTGGTTGTGGATGGTAAAAGTCATAGCGTAAGGCAGCACTGCACATCATTTGTAGGAGAACACACACACACACACACACACACACACACACACACACACACACACACACACACACACACACACACACTTAGCCAGACAGAAGCAGCATTTCCTGTAACCTAGGCTTTTAAAAAATGTTTTTTTTTTTTGCAGTTTAGTATGTGCTATATGCCCCTGAGGTGTAACTCCTCTTAACTTTTTATATTTAAATAAATAAATAAATGTATATTTTGTTTCTGTTTGTTTCACATAATTATGGGTGGCAATGGTGTTGGTCATGAGCCTATACTCCTGCTCTTCTACACTTACTGGTGGCAGTACTGCAGACTGTGAGACCATACCTCTGGCCATCATACTCATCATGACAATAGGTGTTTGACTATTAACAACACCTATTCAAAACTTACTAACATGACTGTAAATTAGCTAAAGTTAGACGTTGGTCCCCAGTCTAATTTTCAGCAGCTACTGTCCCTAATGGCATTTGGCTGCAATCCTAAGCTGTAACCCAAAATAAAGCCTGTCTATAAAAGAAAGGTAATTGTACACCCTACTCTTTTTTTTGTCCCAGAACGGAGACAAAATGAGATTGTACTTTTATTTTTATTTAACATTTGTTTAACAAGAAAGTCTGACTGGGATAGTATCCCATTTTCAGCAGAGGCCCAGGGAGAAAAGCTCCACATTGACATAATATGGCTACAGTTAAGTTATTACAAAATGTAATATAGCACAACAACATATTGACTAAGTAAAAAATTCACAGCCTCAGTCCATATAGTGTGAACTAATACATGGATAATGCAAATATATGGACAGATATAACAAGTTGAAGAAATAACATTATCAGGAGTTAAAGAATTCAGAAGTTGCAGTTCATATAAATACATCAAACACACAGACTGCTCATACTGGAATGTAGATGACTAGATAACAATCTAGGCAAAATTATATTTGTCTTTCATCTAAAAATCTGATTAACTATGTTCAGAGAGAAGAAATTAGTAAAAAGTATTCTGGGGAAGAAGGCAGGAGGGACTATTCCACTCTGGGGTAGTGCAGGACCAAAGCCATGTCTTATTTAGGTAGCCTTTTAAAAGATGTTTGAAGTTGGATAGGTTAGAGGTAGACTTAATTGGCAAAGGGATACAATTCCATTTCTTACTAACAGAGTATCAGTAGAGACTTTGGCTAACGGATTTATGGGCTTTATGTATGCTGTGAAGAAGTTGTTCATTAAATCACAATATCTATTGGGGGGTAGGACTGGAGTATAGGAGTAAAAGCAGGGCAGTCATCGGTTGTAGAGGTGAGCTGTATGTAATCAAAGAGGTGGGTCTGTTCCAGTCAATTTCAATGCCTTATGAGCAACACAGTGGCGATGTGGTATTATTTATTGGTGGTAAATTTTGCAACATTATTATAACATGCTTCCATCTTATTTTTTTACTGTAGACTGAAGATTAGATAGAATGGCTGCACAGAATTACAGAAAAGGGAGAAAGTCGGTAGTGGCAAGAGTGATTTTGCTGGTGTTGGAAGTTTTCATGACTGTAGAACATTCCTAATTTTTTGTGACACTTTTTTTAAGTTATTTTGAACTTGCACATCCAATTTAAGGTAATCATCCATAGTCACTTCAATAGATTTTCTGTGGGAAACTACTTCAATTTCAGGTTTGTTTAATGAAAAGATTTTGAAATTTGATTTGTCAGGAATGTATGATTTGTGAAAATAGCAGTAACTCTGTTTTTTAGGGTTGAGTAATAGCTGGGTATTACTCCTAGACAAAGCTAAAGGAGGCCTGAACACATAAATCAACCTATGGGAAATTGCATAAAAACTGAAAGTAAAAAGGGCAATTATAACCAAACAACACACTACAGCTTCAAGTACAAGGCCAAGAAGGGTACTGAAACACAACACCACACTGCACTATAATAAAACAGGTTTACTTCATAACATTGAAATTTCATAATGTTGAATTTCATAACATTGAGACCATAACGTTGTAAATTCAAAACACTGAAAACTCAGAACATTGAAAGTTTGCTTCATAACACTGAAAACTACATTGCACCAGTAAATAGTATCACCTTCACATATACCACCACCTAACTAACAAACACACTTTGTACTACGTTTCTGTAGGGGGGCTTGTGCACTCCCCATGTGGGGGCTCTGCCCCTCACACCCCCCCCCATAAATTAAATATGCCAACTCCAAGATCGCACTACAGTGGAAAAAAGTTAATTTCCTAATCTCAGTCTATGGTGATTGTGGTACAGTGAGGTTAAGAAATTAACTTTTTTTCACTGTGTTGCAATCTTGGAGTTGGTATATTTAATTTACGGGGGGGGGTGCAAGGGAGCTTGCCCCCCCCCCTACAGAAACATAGTAGAAAGTATTTTTGTTAGTTAGGTGCTGTTATAGGTGGAGAGGATGTTATTTATACATGCACTGTAGTTTTCAATGCTATGAAGTACACGTTCAGTGTTCTGAGTTTTCAATGTTTTGGTCTCAGTGTTATGAAATTCAACATTATGAAATTTCAATGCTATGAAGTAGAGCCAATAAAACACACTACTAGCCCTTAAAGTCAGCAAATTCCATACAGATAATGTATAAATAACTCCAGGCTCATAATATATCAATGATCATGGGGATAGGATCAGGAAGCTTATCTTTATGCAAAGATCATATTGTTTTCATAGTTAACATCATGGTGAGTATAATCAAATAATCGTGCTACAGTCTTTATAAGGACTGTTGCTGCAGGAGTTCATAATACATCTGTGATAGTACCAAGCAGTTAACACTTAATTATCAAAAATGTTTGAACAGTCTACTATATACCTTGCAGGACAGCATAACAGTATCCTACCTTTAGAATGTATATTCTATTTAAAATTCTTAGAGAATGTGTGAACGGATGTCAATGTAATAGCCTCACAAATGCATTTGAGTAGATACATTTGTAAAGAAGGCTGCTGTAATATCTGCTAAAATGGTCGAGTAAGTCTTTACACAAGACAGTGTAGTCACTGGGTGCAGTGATTTCAATGATTAATGCTACTTTTGTGTTCTTTTCATGGACCACCATATCTGGTTTTCGAGTATCTATCTTTTGAACTGTTGGTAATGGGTGATTCCATGTGTCCTAGACTTTATCATTTTCTATGATGCTTTGTGGTTCATGTTTCCAGTGTTTTTCAGTCGCTTCAGTACCATAATGTTTGCACAATCACCTGTGCAACAGTCTCGCCACATTATTATGCCTTTCAGTATACAGTCCTTCTGACATTAGAATGTCACAACCAGTAGCGAGGTGTAAGACTGTTACCAATTGTTTTACAAAACCTACATTTGTCTGTTTCTCCCACATGTTCAATGTATTTTGTAAACCAATGTGTGTGCAGCCCACTATCTTGGGCCGCCAATATTAACTTTTCATCTTTTGATTTGAATTCGCCTCTCCTTAACCATTCCTGTATTCAGTCCTGATCAACTTGAGGTTCTTCCAGTAGTTTTCTATACTTCCAACTACATTTTTGCATTTTCCACATGTCTTGCCTTCTCATCTGATCCTTCACCTTATATTCTTTCTTTTGTTTTTTGGCATATTTATTTGCTGCCTGATTTTTATCTACTTCTGGCTTCCTGCAGTTAAAATTATGTGATGTCACTGTTACAGTTACAAAAGGATTTTTACAGAGCACCTTAATTATACAATTTTCTAGTGTTATCATACAATGAACAAGTTCTGAAACATTAAATTTTAAAATCTACAAGAAGATTCCTAATATATCAATGGAAGGGTGAAAAAGAGGAAAGGAAAAAATAACTGCAGGACATATATTTAATACTGGTCCCACAAACAAGAGTTCCCTGTTGATATGAGAGACATATAAATAGCTAAACGAACAACTGCCCCTCATGATCAAGATAGTGAAATACCCGAGATGTTCTTTACTTGATCTCATGTTTAGGAAAGAAAAAAAAGCAACTGGGTAGACCATATAGAAGAATTTCTGGAGACTACTTTAAGCAATACAGACAGATTTTTTTCAAATAGACACCCTATCTTCATGGAGATTTATCTCTTTTTCTATGTCTACTAGGGCCACAAGTTCAAAATGATTCTGGCTGTTACTATCAAAATACAACTGCATAAGTAAACTTAACTGCAACAGCAGATGTTTGAACAGATCATTGTTGCAGTGGCATATCTCTGTAGGGGACATATCCTAACAAGGATCAGATGTCTGGCCTGTATGCAAAAGCTTTTGGGCTCCTTCCAAATGTACTGTATGTCTGAGAAGAAATTAAGGCATGGTGATTTAAAGCAAATGGACAGGCATGAAAACTCAGACCTTTCTTACTTCAAAACCAGGGGATGCTAAAGTTGAGAGGTATATGTACATGCTGAGAGAAAAGAAGAAAAGGCAAGATAACCTCACCATGGCCAGAAAAGCAGATCTCCAGAGAGTTATACACACAACAAAGATATGATAAAAAAAAAAAAAAAAACAATCACAATGAAAATAAAGAATGGAGGGACTTGCAACCGTGATCTACTCAAATATTTAATTATGTTCATCATCAGATCAATGTTGCAGTAGCATATAACTATATGGGGTGACTGCCCAATCCTAGATAGCAAGGCAGAAGGATTGCTGGCCAGAGTCTAGGAACTCCCTGAAGAATGGATTTAGTAAACCCTGATCTGATCATAGAAAATAAGTCAATTTTGCAATGATTTGTAAAAGTATGTAATAATGACCAAGTAGCTATCTCCATAACAGAGCTAGACTCCATTATTTTTGAAAATGCACTAGAAGTAGTCATTGCTCTTCAGAATAATACTTATACTTCTGAGAAAGGGACTTACCATGGTACAAGTAACAAAAATGAATGGAAGTGGACAACCATTTGGAAACTGTCTAATTTGATACCAGATGTCTTTTTTTCTTTCTAGCAAAAGGAAAGTACAGAGCTATAACCCTTCCACATGTTTGACTACTGTGCAGGTGGAGGAAAAAAGGTAGAGGTGTCTCAATCTACATCCAGAAGAAACTCACATCAAGGCTGGTACTGCAGCATGATGCACTTCATGTCCAAATAACCATCAGAAAGGTTCCGTACCATATATTATCCAACTATAGAACTCCCTCTATAACAAAAGAAAGCCACAGCACCTGTCTACAGGAATTAGAATCACTCAGTATTAAACCCAATACCATTTTCCTAGGTGATCTAAATTATCCAGCTACAGACAGAGAAACCTACACTATCACTATCGTGCAAGTACACAGACTCCTGGACTTTGTCAACACAAGTGCACTAGAACAATTAGACACAGTATCCACTGGAGGAATAACATCTTGGATCTTGTCCTTACTAATATGGAAGAACCTTGCACCATCCCTTGTGTATCTTCAGCACATGTTATATCTGACCATAAAGCAGTCTCCTTCAAAATAAAACTGAAATCAGAGTGCGACAAAAGGAGATACTGCCAGTACAGCTAGCTGGAATGTTATAAATAATTATATGTCATTGGTTAATATCAAAATAATTTATACAAGATGTTAGTGTTACAAATGTATTAGAACTGTATGTCATGTCTATATCAAACTGCTTGCACAGACGTGTGTGTTGAAAAGCTATTTCTAGGTTGTTGTGTTTAAAATGTATCCACAGTGCACCCTACTGGAAGAGAACAGAAATGTGCATGCACTATTGTAACTGTTTAAATGTATATATTTTAACAGTGAAAACTGGAATACAGGAGGTTAACCTCAGTCCAGCAAACTTCAGAAAAATGTCTGAAATTAAGTTACTTTACATGCTAGACCATAAAGACAGGTTTTAATGCAGCCAGAGACACAGAGTTTGAACTAGGAAGCTTTCTGCATTGTCATTGTAGTGAACTAATTACCAGTATTGAAAACATGAAGGAATGCAATTGCGTTATGACTTCCAGCAGCTGCCAAAGATCTAAGCAAAGCCCTTGTCTACATATTTTTATAGGTAGATGCTAAATGCTACCAGTTGCAATCAGAGGTTGCTTTGAATGAAAACTAGAAGTCAGATGACAAGAAACAATGTCATTCTACAAGCTATCCCAGCAGTAATATTTTAGATATTATTTTGAGAAGTCTCTTAGTGAGACAGAGCATTCTGTATTCTGTCTTGGACCTGGCAATGAGAATCATTCACCACATCATCTGCCTTGTTCTAATAAAGTAAGTTTCTAGGGAATAGTATAATTCTGTTAGATTCAGTCCAGAATACAAAGACGCTTATTTAGATATTTGTCTATATTTGTGACTGTCCTGCAATGTTGTTTTAAATATTTCCTGTATTTTTTTTAACTCTGATGTCACTGTGAATACATATTTAATATTGTCTTGTTCTTTAATTATTTATTATTAAATATATTTAAACCTTTAATTGTGGCTGATCTGTGTAGAGATATTTAAGTTTTGAGAGTACTTGCGCATTTATTTGGTGACACTGTGTGGGCCACTCCTAATAGCCACAGTCTTGGTCAAATTACCATTTGTATTAGTATTAACATTATACAATAAGATTGGACACCCTTTGTTAAGGGCCCTAAAGTAGCTGATAAGGAGTGACTGGTGGCAGAAGGGGGCATAGCTAGTAGACCTGTGCCAGCCTCTCCCAGGTGTGTGTGTGTGTGTGTGTGTGTGTGTGTGTGTGTGTGTGTGTGTGTGTGTGTGTGTGTGTGTGTGTGTGTGTGTGTTTGTGTGTATAAATCAAACCTCAAACAGTGTGTGTATCAGATACTTGGGCAGGGACACAAAGCACTGGTTGGACAGAGAGTGCTGGAAGTCTTGCCTTGGTCACTCAGCTGAGATCTCAACTCTATAGCTGTGCCAATGGGAGTACTACTGGGGATCTGGAGAAAGAGGGAGAAACAGTCATTGTCTGACTGTGATCTCTGTGTGTTCTTCAGGGAATTTGCACTTGACGCAGAGAGTTGCATCTGGAAATACTGTGTGTACTTGCCATTTTCTCAATGAACGTCCCCCACTGTTGCCAGTGGTGAAGACTGAGGCTACTTGATTACTGATCCAGTGGAGGGTCATCACATTTGGTGGCAGTGGTGGGATATCCACATCGCATTTGGATGGCAGTGGTGGGATATCCACATCACATTTAGCAGGCAGTGGTGGGATCATTGCATCACATATTGGGATTGAATGGTGTGGATACTGAACTTCTGTAGCCTATAAATAACGGTCAGTAAAGAAGCTGTTTGTACTTTCAAGCAGTCACATGGTAGACATTCAGCATTTCATATCACAATAGTTTTATTTATTTTTGTTAGCTTCGTTAGTCAGGGAGAGCAGGCAAGGATGTCAGAAAAGGATTATGGCAAGCTGACAAGGAGCCAGATGTATGAGATGTGCCAAGCCAAAGGACTGGTGCATGCCAACCCTGACTAAAGCAGAAATGATTGCAGTCTTAGTCACAGCTACATCACAGACCAGCAACCAGGAAGACAACCAGACTGGCCTTGAGGATGTACAACTCTCAGAAAATGGACAGTTCAACTTTGCCTCAAAGGACTTAAAAATCCATCTGGAGTTAAAAAGACTTGAACTGGAGGCCAAACGGTTGGAACTATAATCAGCACAGAAACTGCAGCATTTGGAGGCTGAAGAAAAGGAAAAACAGATGGCATTAGAATTAACAGACAGACTGAGACATCTGGATGCTGAAGAAAATGAGAGACACAGGCAACATGAAAAGGAGATGACTCTTCACCAGGGTCATGGAGGTAATGGGGAAGTGAATAACTGTACCCCAGAAGCAATAAAGGTGAGTAAATTTCTTCCACAATTTACAGATGGTGGATAATTTTGACAGTTTTATTCATATATTTGAAAGGGTTTGTAAACAGTATAATGTTGACCAAGGGCTCTGGTTATGGTTCCTCACCCCATTACTCCATGGTAAAGCTATAACTGCTGTTTCTAAATTGTCTGATACTGATTGCTCAAATTATAATATAATACAGTTAAAAATAGTTTATTAGAGTGTTTTAAGTTAACACCTGAAGCTTGTAGAAAAAAAGTTTCATGAGCATAGATGCAAGGCAGATGAAAGTATGTGTGATTATGTTGCTGAGTTAAGCATTTATTTTCATAGGTGGGTGAGTGGGTGTCAGGTCACCACTTTTGAAGGGCTGGCAGACCTTTTGGTGAAGGAACAAGCCATTAGCACTTTTCCTGAGGACATAAGAATCTGGTTGACAGATAGGGAATGCAATACTGCAGATGAGTTGGGGAAAAAAGGAAACCTATAGCTAGCAAGCAGGGCATCACTGCACAAGAAAGGGATACTCAGTGCTGCACATGGGTATAAGGGAATCCATGGTGGGCAGCCTAAACCACCCCAACAGAGCTAATCAGTAACAGGGGAAGCCACTAGTTCAAGTACATGGTCAGGATCAAGAGTTAAATGTTTTAAATTTAACCAGTGGGACCATGTAGCATATAGATGTCCACAGAGGCAAGTTGGGAAACAAAAGGTTGGGAAGCCGGTAAGTGGGAATGACATAATACCTGCAGTAAGTTGTCTGGAGACAACAAGGGTACCAAACTACCACAAGAGGTTATATCCTATCTTAGTAGATGGGAAACAGGCCACTG
>NC_056725.1:1719005813-1719043313 GCF_019279795.1 Protopterus annectens
GCAGCAATGCACAGAGCTGATAGTGAACGATGTTACCTATACTGAAATTGAAGATAAAGCGAACCTACTGAAAAATAAATTTAGTTCTAATTTTACTCCTCTCTCCCCTTCATCTGTCCCTAAAGATATACCTGAAACTGGCTCCCCTCCAGCTATTGCACAAGATCAAATCCTAAAACTCAGTTCTGTGAGTGTGGCTGTGAGTTTAGAACATTTGTTCCTATTAGGAGAGTAAAACCTTAATATTTGAAGATGTACAGTCTTGTGGACTATTATTAAGTTAATAGGTTTTAGGGGAGTATTGGGGGTGTGTTTGTTTTATTGTTTGAAGGCTTTCAATAAAACAAAAGGTTTTATAATATGTGACATAGTTTCAAAATGGATATGACAAGAAACAATTGTATAAAAGATCAACCTTCCAAACAGTGTATGCATGAAATACAAAAGATGGAACTAGACATTTAACAAAAAAAGCTGTTATACATAAAAGGCTGGAATAATAACATTTTAAGACAATGATGTTTTCTGTAATGTCTTTAAATGTCAATGGTCTCACAGATAAATACAAAAAAGAAAGAGTAGAGAACTGCATTAAAAATGTAGAGAACAAATAGCTATGCTACAGAAGACATGCTTGGAAAGAACTGGACATGCACATTTGATAAAGATAGGTGTTCAGGATGGTTATTCAGCAGAATATTTGGGGGAAAGGAAAAGAAGATAATTTATATTAATTGCAAGAGGCGCTCAAATAGTGATAGAGGAGGATACAAAAGATAATAATGATAGATTTGTAGTACTAAGGGGGGTTACTGGCAAGGGAGGAGCATTACAGTGGCATGTATTTATATTCCACCTATAACTGGTATAATGGAGCTTAAGAAAATTCTAGGAGAAATAATCAGCATTCAGCAATGAGTCTTACCTATAGGTGGGGATTGGAATTTGATTTGCAAAAGTAAAGATGTGTCGGGGCCAGAAGGAAAAATCTTACTAAGGAGGGTAGATTTTTGAAAAAAATTATAAAAATATTAGGAATGGAAGATGTGAATTCAATACTAGGAGTTCGGGGTAAATGTACAAATCATTCCCCAAGATACAAAAACTGGGCTAGGCTAGACAGAATTTCTATTTCACAGAACATGTGCATTTAATTGAAGGTCTTAATATGCACACAATAAGTATTTCAGATTATGGGCCGATAATACCTACAAAAGAAATACAAGGTAACAAAATAAAAATGAGATGCTAGTACTTTCCTACCTATCTGTTGAAAAGAGAAGACTTTAAGGAATGGGTAGTGAAAATTATTCAGGAGCTATTAAAGAAGATAGAAATTCCTTCTGAAAATATAGCTAGGGAGTGGGATAAAATTAAAGTGGAGTTTAAAAATAGTGTGGAAATAAAAGAAAGGGAGATATGGTTAAGAAGTAACAATAATTATTTAGTGGTACTGACACATGTTAAAGTACTGCAAAATAGGAGGAATCCCACAAATCAAGAAGAGGAGCAACTGCAGAATGCTAAACAGAAAATAAGGGATTACCTCAATAATATGCATGAGTTTAGAAAGACTGCTGTTAAGCAACTATTTTTTGATAATAACTCTAGAACACAAAAACTTTTAGCACCAGAAAGTAGAAAGGGTTGTTGCTAATTTTAGGGCGCCTATAACACAGAAGATAACAAGAGATCCTGTAAAAGTATTAGAAATATTTTGGAAATTCTATGAAAGTCTGTATAAAGCAGAGAAATGAAGAAATCAAAAAAAGGTACAAATGGAAATATTTATGGAAGCATTAAATATGCTAAGGTTAGAGGCAGGTGAGGCTCAATTACTATCAGTAAGGATAAGAGGAGATAAGATAAAAATGGTGATGTATAACCAATCTACAGGAAAGTCTGCAGGAATAAATGGTATTCCTGTGTTAGTTTGGAAGCTAGGAGGGGAACAAACCTAAAGATATGGAATGATTTGTTCAACAGTATTTTAAGAGGAGGAGGAGTACCAGTGTCCTGGAAGAAAGTGGTGGTAGCTGCAATACCTAAAGAAGGTAGAGCTCCATCAGATCCAGCTTCATACAGACCCATTTCAATACTAAACCATGATTATAAACTGTATATGTCTATGACTAAAGGAATGGCAAAGGTGATGCCAAAATTGACATATATGGATCAATGTGGTTTTGTGGAACAGAAGCAAATATCTGACAATTTTAATAGAACACTGATGATCCAGAGGGAAGTAGAATATAAGAAAATATCACTGTAGTTGGGTCTTGATGCAGAGAAAGAATTTGACAGAGTAAGCTGGGACTTTATGAGCAGGGCAATGGAAGCAGTTGCATACCATGATAAAATTATAAGGTTGATTAGGAGAATACATGAGGGATCTGAGGTGAAAATTAAAGTGGGTGGGTTCCTCTCTGATAATTTCTGCCTGAGCAGAGGAACCAGGCAAGGGTGTCCTCTTTCTCTTTTATTATTTGCATTATATTTAGAACCACTGGCAAAAAAACAAAGGACTCGGAAATTAAATGATATAGCTGATATGGTAGTTAAGAAAAGCTGTCTCTATTTGCAGATGATATTTTATACCCAATAAAGCCAGAAAAGGACATACATTCTGAGACAGTTTCAAATCTTTTCTGGATACAAAATTAATGAAGCTAAAACAAATGCAATAGAGGTAAATTATGCATCCACACACAAAATGGTTCAGCAATATCCATATTTGTGGGGACATGATAAATTGAAGTACTTAGGAGTACAAATTAAAAATTACTCTGACATGGCAGCTCAAGATATGTGGGAAGAGACTAAACAAAAGACAATACAAAAAGTGAGAAAATGGAAGCTCCTTTGTATGGATATGGATAGTAACATACAAGCAGTTAAAATGTTTCTAGTCACATTAGTCTTATAGACAGGTCAGGCATATTTTTATCAACCAGAGGAAAAGTTGTGGATGGCAATTAATAAAGAGCTGAAGGATTTTATCTGGGAGGGGAAGATGGCAAGAGTCAAGTGGGATAAGCTGATTCTTCCAGTAGAACAAGGCAGACTGGGATTGGCTGATTCGAAGGGGTATTTCAGAGCTACACATTTAAGGCTCATATACATAGCACAAGCGATAACCTATAATTCAAAGTGAAAGGGGACAATGATGAAAGAGGGGGGAAGTTTAAGAAACAAGGAGAGACTGGGATTTTGGATGCAGACCTTTAAGGAGAATAACAATAATCATACAGAATATTACATTTATAAAGTAGCTGAAAATATTCTAAGAATTAAGCAAACATGGGAATGGAGAAAGATTCTGCCGATAGGGATGACTGCAACTAGGAATACAGACAATAGGGAAGAGGGTGCTGGAATTTATTGGAGAAAACTGGCACAAGCACCAAGGTATTAAGAGCAAATAACTAGAGAGGGAAAGGTAATAGAATGGGAATATACCAAGAATTTATTTGCACTGTAGGTTAGCGATTGCCTTCCCTATCAAAGACTGATAGCGTACAGGCAAAGAGAAGGAAATAGGGGGGTTCTAAACAAAGACCAACACTGGTACAGTTTTTAGTAGAATCTAGAACAGAAGCTACTGTTAAAAAAGGAATAATAAGCAGAGCATACAAAAGATTGCATGACAGCAATTCACAGAAAAATAATAAGGGATATATGTTTGGCTCCCAAATATGCAGGAAAATCTAGAAAATTTAGGATTTTTTCTTGGAAAAGTTTACTTAGATATGTTATACCCAAAATAGACTTCAGAGAATTTTTCCTCAGGCCAATAGCAGATGTTGGAGGTGAGATGGGGAATATTTTCTGGGAGTGAAATGATGTGGCCTTCTTTAAAGATTCCCTACAGACTACTCTGTCAGAGATACTGGGTCAGCAAACTGGTGTAACTAAGGAAAATGTTTTTCTGACCTATGCTACAGAATCGGAATTAACTGGACATATTAAGGCCATGCTGAGTCTAATTGTGGTGGTTGCCAAAAAACAATTACTAGAAAATGGAAATCAAAGCCGAAACCAACTGTACTAGAAGTACTGAACATAGTAGCAGAGGAAGAACAACTGGAATCGGGATCTTTAGAAAAGGGTAGGAGCAAATTACATAGGAAAAAATAGGAAACATGGGAACGATACATACAGGGGATGAATGAGTTTTAAAATAAACAAATTTGACACCAAAGGAAACAATAAATCCAACCACAGGACCGTAGATAAATTGTAGATAAGCACTTTCACTCACTTTATTCAACATGAGCTTCATCAGAACATGTCAATTTGTTTATTTGGTTTCGAGTTCGTTTTGAATTTATTTTTATGAGTTTTAAAATAAAGCAGGATTTAAATGAGGTATGTAATGTTTGACTGACAATAACTGGGTAGATTCTAAGTAATGTGTAATGTTTGCAACTAAAATTATGTCAGTACAGTCTGTGATGTAAAATATTTGCAGCTAGGACTGTGTCAATACTGTTTGTTTTACTCTATATAAATATGATTGCCTAAGTCTGACAAGTCTCATATGCAAAGCCATGGAAAGACATCATGGAATTAATCAAGCAGGACAAAGGGAACCTCCAAACATTGCACCTGTCTCAGTTTGGATTCATCATGGGAAGGTCATGCTTACTCAACTTTATGGATTGTTTTGAAAAGATCTCCACAGCAATGGGTGAAGCAAAATGGTACACACCACATATCTCGATCAGGCTAAAGCTTTTGACATGATTCCCCACTCAGGCAAAGTAGAAAAGCTAAATAAACTGGAAATAAAGCCCTGTCACCTGCTAGATTATGAAATGACTCTCACATAGAACTCAAATAATCAAAATATTTGAGTTACCTCCACAAAGAGACCAGTCACCAGTGGAGTCCCCCAGGATTCTGTACTGGGACCCCCTCCTGTTTGGCATCTACTTTTTTTGAAGTAAAAGTCAATACCAAAAGGCTCTCACTGATTAAGATTGCAGATGGTTGCAAGCTAGGAGCAGTCACCAAATCACAAAATGACTTTGACATCCTGCAAGAAGGTCTATCCCAAATAAATAACTGCTGCCAAAATCATGGACTGAAACTAAGTGCCAAAATTGTATTATTGTATCCTTTGGGAAGTCATCTACCCCAAAGAAAGAATGACCTAATTGTTTGGGATTTGGGAATTTATGTGGACAGTGACCTAACTTTTGACTAATATGTGACCATTGTTATAAGAAAGTCCTTCTATATTGCACAGCTTATAAACAAAGGGATTGTGTCTTGATCTATGGATTCCATTGTCTTCCTTTACTCAGCCCCCATTAGACCAGTCATTGAACATAATGCCCTCTTTGGCATGTATCTGTCCAGACGCATGCAAAATCTGGAACACCCACAGAGATACCACAGTAAAAGGAAACAAGGCCTAAACATCATCTTGTACATGGAACCACTCAAAGCTCTGTCACTATACTCGGTATCTTACAGACTACTAAGAGGTGACCTGTGTCTGGCATACAAGGCTTCCTTCAACATATTACTGACAGATTTACTGCACATCAGTAAGTCAAATAGCATCAGCAATACTCAGTCTAGGTATCTAAACCTCTTCTGCAACATCAACAGATTGGTTTGGAGGAATGGGTATATCTTGCAGACAATACTGCTACTATGGAACAGACTCCCCAGCCACATAAAACAAAGCTCATTTCTGTTCATATTCAATTGTAAATTAAATCTATGGATGGGAAATAGAAAATTTACCTCGGGTCTGCCCCTTGTACTACTAATATACAGAGGCAGCTCCTAAATGCCTTATCCCATGCATGGGTTCCCTCAAATTATATTTGGTATGATCCCACTTATTCTCATTATGAATAATATACAATTATTGACCATTGGATGGATAAGGCCAATCTACAGCCAAATGGGATAGGTTATTTCAAGCACAAAAGGGGAAGTTGGCTAGGCTTAAAATGTCCATGAAGAACAGCTAGCCTAGTACTTACCTACTGGCCTATAAAGATTTGGTAAGAAGCTATAAAGTCTTTTGCTTGGTCAATGCAGTATATGAGTTGTCGATGGACATCCAGTGTACATAAGATTCTTTTCTATTTTTTTTTATCCAAAAAAAAAAAAAAAACAAGCAGATGAATGCACTGATTTAAGATAAAGTCAGAAACCACTTCAGGCACAAAGGAAGGAAAGATATATTCTTAAAGTTACCCTTTCCCTGTTAAATTAGGAAGGGTTGAGTCACCATTACAGTCAACAACTCAAGTAATCTCCAAACTGAAGCCAGAGGAATGAGTAGGACCATTTTCCATGTTAGAAACCTCAAATCAGCCTGATGATCTGGTTCAAAAGGTGGAACTGTGAGTCAGTCTAGAACATAGTTATGATCACAGGAAGGAAACATTTGCTTTATTGGTGGTCAGATATGCACAATTCCTTTCAAAAACTGTTTTACTTAGAATAAGGAATAAAGGAGGATCTAAAGGCTAACATGCAGAAAGGTCTAACAAGAGCAGCATAAAAGAAGAATAAGAAAGTCATGAGTTATGTAATTCATACAGGTAATGTAAAACCAGAGGGACACCCATGTAAGATTCTTGGTTCATCTTCTGGCACCAAGAAAGTCTTTTCCATTCCATTTTACTAAGGGGATTTTCTAGACTCCTTTAACACCCACTGCACATCCTCAAAGAAAAGGTGCTCTAATGGGATCAAACTTTTTATCAGTCAAGCAGTCAGCTGAAGTGTTGGCAGGTGGGGATGGACCAATGATCACTTGTCCTGTGTGAGTCTATCCATTCTGTGGGGAAGTGTATGGTAATTGTCCTTGGCCATTTTTAAGAGAAGGGAGAAACAGCATTGTCTGAGCCAAAAGAGAGTTACCAAGATCACCTATGGAGAGTCTTTTGGATCTTTAACACAACTCTGGTTATCAGAAGAAATGGTGTTAATCTTCCTGTCCATGGGAGAGAAAAGGCATTAGTATTCCAGGCCTTTGCACAAAGAGTCCCGGAGCAGTATTTTTTGAGTCATCTATTTGAGGAGTTCCTCACAGTTGGATTACATCCTAGAAGACTCTGTGCTGCAACTTCCAATTGTGGGGAGTCTGTTCTGGATCTGTGACAATGTTCTGTTCTGAAGGAATGTAAGTAGCCTGAAGGGATAATCTGTGTTGAGTAGCAAGTTCCCAGGCTATCATGTCTTATTTGCAAAGAGGATAGGACTTAGTTTCCCTCGTTTACTTATATGCAACATCACAGTCATATTGTTTGTGATAACTTGAAAATGCCCTGGAGTCCACAAATGATTCAAAGTTTTCAAAGTATTTATCAGGGCATTCATTTCTTTTACACTATGTTTTTTTTTTAAATGGTCCCAAAGATTCTGCACTTTGGTTCTGATGGATACAGCTCCCTAAGCAAAGTCTGAAACATCTGTGGCTATGGACTGAGTTGGAGCTACAGGAGAAATTGGGAGGCCCAGATTCTCTATAACATTTGGGCTTCCCACTAAAACAGTTTTTTGCTGACAAAGGGAAGCACTGGAATCAAGAACGAAAGTGGACATTTTTGCTAAGACTACTGATTTCAGAAACAATTGGGTTTTTCATGTCTAGTCTAGCCAAGGGGATAATCAAGATTGAAAAGGCTATGTACCTTACTATCCAGAGAAAGTCCCTTGCAGTAGTCTCTGAAAGTAGAGAAAACTGTAGAAACTGAATATAAGCAACCACCTTGTCTGGAGGAAGGTAAGCCATAGTTAGGGATGTGTTTAACAGACATCCTAGAAAAGTGATTATGTGAGATATAGAGGGACAACTTCTCTAGGCTTAGATGAAACACTGGGTTTTGAAACAGGTTTTCGCCAAACAGCAGAGATTCCAACAATTTTAAAAATAGTCTGAAAAAATAAAACAGTCCTTTAAATAAAGAAAAAGGTGAATGCCTTGGAGACTGCAAAAGCAATTACTGGAGCTAAACACTTTGTGAACCCCATTGGAGCCACAGAAAGACCAAATGGTAAAGGAGAGAACAGAAAATGTAAACAAGGAACAGTAACACGTAAAAATTGTCTGCACTGTCTGTAAATGCATATGTGATGATATGCATCCTTCAGATCCAGTGACAATAAAAACATTAGGGACTAGGAATCAGAGGAAAGAAAGTGCAGAGAGTAAGCTTCTTGAATTTTGGTACCTTAATATGCAGGTTTAAGAGACAAATCCTGTACTAGTCTTCAAACCCTTTCATTTTGGGGACAAGAAAAATCCTCCAGGAAACTCCATTTCCCTTCTGTACATCCATGACAGGCTCTATGACTCTCTAAGACAGCATGTGAGAAATAAGATGGGTCTGGTTTTGTGGTTGAGGAGGAACTCCTAGATTTGGATGAAACCAGTCAAAATACCACTTGTAACTGTTTTGTAATATATCAAACACCCACGAATCTGTTGTGTTTTGGATCCAAAGGGGAAGACAGACAAAAGGGCTGGTTGCCAGTTTAAGAGGGTGGTTAGGGTGGGGAGGTGAGAGAGTTAGGAAAAGAAGATGGGCATTCTTCTTGTCCTGCCCTTGACCCTAGGCAGCACCCCCCTTTTTCTTGGAACTGACTTTCTGTTGACAATAATTAAAAGGCTTTCTATAGAATGGACCAGTACTTCAGGGATAGTTCCTACAGTATTTAGGTGACGGGTGACTGAAAATTCTGTTTCATTTCTGGTATGAGTTTGCCCCTCTCATCCAACTTTTTCAAAACTTCAGCAGATAAAGTACTAAACAGTGCATCCTTGTCAAGAGGGGGATTAAGGATTTGTGCCTTGACTTACTCAGGCAAATTCTAAGACTTAAACCAGGTACACCCTTGTGCAACTGATTCAGTGGCAGCTGCTTGAGATACAGCATCTGTAGAATCATATGAATATTTCAGACAGGATGGAATTAGCTTCTGAAAAAGGTAAATCGGTCGATATTTCATTCACTTCAGTAAAGGAAGCGAGTAGGTACTTCAACATATGAGTCCGACAGTTAACTGTCCTAAAAGTAAGAATAGTAGTAGTATAAACTTTCTTCACAAACTAATAAAAAGCCCTTCTATCTTTATCTGAAGAAACTGGATTTCTGGCAGTCAGGAGTTTAGATCTAGCCTCCTTGCCTAAGGAAATAACAGATGGATATACCACAGTGGTACTTATGAGTCTGTAGCAGGTTAAAAAAACTATCAGGCTTCTTGAGAATAGGTACTGTCAGGTGAAGTACCTGCTGCAAAAGTATCAGAAATGTCATTTTTGTTCTTGCTGAAAGAGATATTTCATTTTATCACCGGTGTTTGAAAATGAGAATTCCTCTACAGAAGAGTCAAATTAAATAGTCTCTACAGACCCTGACTGACTCCAGAGAATCAGAGGAAGTCACCTGAGTGGCATTGTCTAAACCAGTCTCTTCCAAATCAGACTGGGAGGCACTACCAAAAGGAGATGGAGATCTCTTCCTAATCTGAGCTGTTGAAGACTGATTGAAAAGACTAAAATACCTCAAAAACTCCTTAACAAAAGAATAGCATTCCTCTTTATTCTCAAATAGAAGGGGGAGTAGTGCTTTGTCTTTTGTCTCTTCTTTTTTAGGTGTACCGAAAGTCAGAGAAGAACTTAAATCAGACTCATCGAGTTGAATCTGAGGACCAGGCATCCTTTCCTTCACCACCATTTGAGGGCTGACATCTGAACCCTGAGATGGTAAACACAGTTTTCCCTTTTTGGAAGAAAGCATAGTCTGGCTCTGGAGGACATTCAGACTCCCGACCCTTAGCAGTGTCACTTGAAGCAGCACTTGAGGGGTCAGAAGCAGGAGATAGGTGGTCCAAGGAGTCCAAAAGGGCCACAGTGGAGCTGTCTTGAAGGACAGAAAGTGAAGTAGCATCTGCTTTGGTCTCCTCTCTCATGGTCTTCCTTTTCTTCAAAGCAGGAGGGAGGACATCTAAGGTCCCAGAACCAAATTCCATAACTATTTTTTTTAAGGTCAGATGCCTTTGATTCTCAAGAAAAATACTAAAGGAGTGTAGATTACTTCTAATTGTTTAAGGAATGACAAATACTACAAGCATTAACCTCATGAGCTACCTCAAAACAAAACAGGCAAGCTGTGTGGGCATCTTTGCAAGGAATGTGTCTTCCATAAAGACACTTTGCTTTTCTCTTAGACATAAGATAACACAAAGATAAACTTTTACATAAAAAGGAAGGACAGCCCCTAATGGGATACTAATCTGCCCAGAAGTTTGAATAAACTGAACTCCAAACAACTGAAGACACATTAAAGATCAAGCCTGACCAAAAGCTTCAATGACGAAAAAGTTCGGAGTTTTTGCACCCATTCATCTGCTTTATAGCAGCATGCTTTCATGCTTCCTTGGACATATGGTGCAAATGGAAAGAACCCAAAATATTCATATGGAAGGAGACCAAAATCTTTTATATACATGCTGAATGTCCAGTCTTTGGAGGACATGTCCCCTATAGTTATATAATACTGAAAACAGTGATCTAATGAAGAATATCAGTTTTCCCAAGACATTTAAGTCTTATGAGTCAATAGGCACCAAAGGTGGTAGGCTTATATTTGTTATTATTTATTTTTGTTAATATTTGTTTACAGGGAATGTCTGGGCAATGACCCATTTTCAGAGGATGCCCAGGGAGAACAGCTCCAAAATATTGCATGAAAGCAAAACAGTAGAATATAGCAAATATAACATTTAATACGGGTTGTAATTTTTACAAGCACAATATTATATAACAGAGTTGTAAAGCTCATTAGTTTTACAAATTTATTGCAATACAATATGACACAGTGTAACCAAAGTAACTGATTGTCTCATGAGAGAGCTTAGTTTGTTTAAATTAGAGGAGATGAAGAAAGAGAGACTGACACAGGGAAGAGATAAGTAGGGAAATTACACTAATTGAGATAAGGAGAAACAGTGGTTAGTTGAGAAAATGATTATTAATAAGATGACAGTATTAGAAGTGAGAGAGTGAAGGCTAGTTTGTAAACAACAGAGCATGAGTATACATGAGAAGAAAAAGTATGTGTATAAAATTAAAACAGAAATAGATATTTCCAAATTACAAATGAAAATTTGAAAAATATGTACTTTGGCAGCATGGCAAGTGAGTAAGATTTTCATTAGTGGAGTAGGGGATCATAGTAAGGCAGGGAAGAGGGATAGTAAGTCAGAAGAAATGAAATTGATTATAGCTGGAGGAAGTGAAGGGAGAGGATGTCTGCAAGAAAGTATGAGGAAAGGAAGAGAGATAAAACTGTGGTTAGAAGATGAAGGTGGGATGAAACAGAAAAATGGATCACTGGAATGGGACTAGCCTGCTATGGAGAATGAATAAAGACAGTAATTAGCTAGAAATGTTTTCAAAGAAGTTTTGAACATGTGGAGGCTGGGTGATGACCTGATTGTTAGAGGAAGTGAGTTCCACGTTTTTGTGTCGAAAATTTTGGGGTGACAAAATTCATGTTCCTTGTAGAAGATAACATGCCTTACAGGTTTGCAGTAAATAATCTCATTCAATACAGTACCAGAAGCCACTGAATGACCATTTGGTTATTTAGATACATCATTTTCTGGTCCCAGACCATCTGGCTACTTAAAGACAGCTAAAACTTCTAGAAATGAAATATGACTTTTTGGAATCAACCTGGTATTCTCCATGCTGTTATACAGTGAGGAGTGGGTACAGAATTATGCTACGCTGCTATTAGCCTGTTGTGAGGAGGCAAGTGTATTAGTTCAGCTACAAGTATTTGTATAATAATTGTCTTGAACAGTAAGTCACTATGAGGAAGAAATTCATGTTTTCTTTTCTTTTCTTTTTCTAATCTTTTAATCTTTAAAATCAGACAGGCTGTCAGAAATGCTAACAAAAAAACAATGCTAGCGGAAGGAAAAGGTATCTTTAAAGCATACCTATCTCTTGGGGAGTCTGGCATAAAAAAGTAGATGTTGAGTAAGATAGACAAAAAGATCACTCCTGATCAAACCATTTTGCTTTTATTATGACTAAGGTTTGTCTGTCCAATTTCCACTTGAGGAGACTGAGACTCTTGGTGTAGAGCATGCATTCTGTTGATTCTTGATTTTAACAATCTGAATTAAATTGTCAGTTTCCAGACTATCAAAGTCAGTCTGTACAAGGGATAGAAAAGGTGCCTCCTTTGGAGTTATCTGTCACAGAATCAATGGCCCCTGCTTTTATGAATGATGAAAGACAGCATATCTTTCACATTTATGTATTGCTATCATAAAGGATAAGAACTAGTCCATAGATCTTGTACTTTTGTGTCATATAAATGAGCTTTCCATGACAACTTGAAGAATTTCTAGTAAGTTTCCAGAAAGAAATCCACAGGGGAAAAAGGCTGTCCTTTGTTAATAGGAACAGGAATGCCTTCAAAATGGTTTGAATTAAAGGAAGGATTCTAGTCCATGTGTAGTGGAATTATGTGCATATGTAAATATCTTTAACTCATCTCTGTAGATATAATGAACAGAAATGGCAGAAATACAGTAGTTAAGTAATAACCATAATGCTGGATCCTTTTTCCACGACTGTCTAATACAACTGATGGGTCTTCAGGACACTTGTCAGATCCAAGCCAGCAAAAAAAAAAAAAGTTATGTACTCCCCATAATGTTCCATCTGTGTTGTTCTTTTTCATTCTTCCTCAACTGTTAGCTTTGGATCTGTGCTCAGATCTGACTTGGCTGCTTCTTCCAGCTCATAGAACACTGAAACTCTCGAGCTCCACCCTTTACCCACAATGCCCTCGTCACCTTACATAACTCAGAACTTGTTTGCTGCCCATAGACTTACAAAGTAGTAAGGAATTATGACATGTCAGAATCTGGGACTCAAACAAAGAAATAATGGTTCTTCTAATATCCTTTGATCTTTCCATAAGTAAATCAAAGGAGGGGTTGGTGGGAGGAAAGTTGAGGAAGAATGAAAATGGACAACACAGACGGACTGTTATGGTGAGTACATACATTTTTTATCTGATGTTGTCATTTTCATTCATTCCTCAACTGTTGGAATGGAGTCCCCAGCTACCTAAGGAAGGAGATTCCTGAGCATGGCTGAGCCAAAGGCTGCTGCTCTTCCTCTAGAGACCAGTTCTAATTTGCAATGAGCAATAAAGGTATGAGGATTAGTCCAAGTTGCAGCTGTACAAACATCATCCAAAGAAGTTCTAGACAAAAAAGGCTGAAGAAGTTGCCATAGACCTGGTAGAATGGGCTTTTAGTGGTTTTGATAAAGGCAAACCTGCTTTTTCATAAACACAGGTATATCAATCAGACAACCATTTAGTTAAAGTTGCTTTAGAAACTGGATTGCCTAATTTTGATTCTGAAAAGGAAACAAATAATTGTTTACATTGACTCAATTCTTTGGTTCTGTGAAGGTGAAAACTTAACTGTCTAAGAACATCCAACAGGTGTCACATATATTCTCCTTTGTTTGAGAAATTTGAAAAAAAGACTGGAAGGTTGATAACCTGATACACACTGGATTCTTAACACCTCCTTAAGTAGAAATAAGGACTGGTCCATAAAGATACCCTATCTTTATGAAAAACCAAATAAGCAGGTTTAGATGGCAGAACCTGAAGTTCAGACACTCTTCTAGCAAACTGGCAGAAGTAGCAGCAACTAGGAAAACAGTTTTCCAGGTCAAAAATGTTAGTTCACACTTAACCAAAGGTTCAAAGGGAGGTTGGGTTAAGGCCTGTAAAATATTTAAATCCCAAAGGAAGTAGGATCCTTTAAATAGGTCTAAGTAGATGCGTTACTCTGAAAAAGGCTTTACAAAGCTTGGAGGAAGCTAAGATAGAGCTATTTACTCCCTTATGAAAATTGTAAATGGGTGCTAATTGTACTCTTAGAGTTGAGGAGTTAGTCCCTTCATTGAAAATTGTAGCCAAAAAGTAGATTATTTTTTATGTGCCCCCCCCAAAAAAGAATTGTTTCCATTTACTTGTAAATTCTTCTGGTGGAAGCTCTGTGGGATGATAAAAAATGTGACACACAGGGGAGGAGAGCCTGGGTTGTCTAGCAATCAACACAGCTGGACAAACTATGCAGTCAACTTGAGGCCTGAAATGTCTGGATGAGTCATGCATGTCGGATGAGATGGTAGGTCTGGAGATGGATCTAGAATCCAGGGCTGATGTAGAAGATGAGGCCAAAGGAAGGGAAACCAGATCTATCGAGGCCAATAAGGTGCACTGAGGCTAACTGTGCTCTTCAAATCAGATGTTTTCTGGAGACACTTGGGAATGAGGGGAGTAGGAGGGTAAGTATACAGGAGATCAGAGGGCCAACAGTGAAGTAGGGTGTCTCTCAGGGACTCCCCCACTTGGGGGGGGGTCAGGGCAAAGAACCTGATGCACTTGTTGTAGAGGGGACATGCAAAGAGATTGCAGTATGGTTGGCCCCATCGACAGATAATCCTCTCTGCCATCTTCATGTTGAGAGACAATTCATGAGACATTAAAAAAGACCTGCTTAACTTGTCTGCAATCACACTGGACTTCTCTGGAATATGCACTGTTATCAGGAAATGATTGGCTGAGATCACCCATTGCCATACTCACAGCTTCTCGACAAATGGGATAAGATCTGTTTCCCCCTTGTTTGTTAATATACCAGACCACTGACATATTGTCTGTTTGAATCACAACAGTCCAGATTGGAAGATAGTTGTGGAAGGCCTGCAATGCTAGTAGGATAGCTCTCATCTCCAGGATATTGACATTCATGTCGGCCTCTTCATTAGACCATGTGCCTTGGACTGTCCTTCCAAAAAGTGCCCCCATACCCAATCTGAGTGGTGTCTGTGGTCACTGTGGCCTTGGGTTGAGGGAAAACAAAGTGACAGCCTTCTTGTATTTGATTGGAATGGCTCCACCATAGGAGGTAATTTTTGCAGGCTTGTGTAATTTTGACTTGACTGAATAAAGGTTATTGGACAATAGACCATCGAGTTAAGATTGTTCATTGAAGGATTCTCATATGGTGCCTTGCCAGCGGAACCAAAGTGGCTGCCACTGAGATGGATCAAAGTGGTTGGAATATTAGACATGCTGAAAGACAACAACTATGAAAGATCATTTTGACCTGGGACTGAATTGTTTGAATTTGAGACAGAGGCAGAGAAGCTATTTGAGTGACTGCACTGAAAACAGCACAGATGAATTCTAGAGTCTGAGTTGGATTGAGTTGAGATTTGTTGTTACTGACAGAAATCTCCATATGAAGGTACAGCTGGAGTAAATAGTTCCATGCTTGAATTAGTTGATGCCTTGTCGGAGTGGACAGGAACTAGTCTTTCAGATACGGAAACACTCAGAATACCTGCAGTCTGAAGTGAGCTGCAACTACTGCCATGCACTTGATAAACACCCTGGGGGCTGTGTTGAGACCAAAGGGCAGTGCTCTGAATTAGTAATGACTGGTTCCCAGCTGGAAGCATAGATATCTTCTAGATCATCTGTTCATTTTGATGTGATAGCATGTATCCTGAAGATCTATTGAGTGCATCCAGTCACCTTTGTGCAGAAACGGCAGAATGGACTGAACTGTGACTATTCAGAAATTTGGTTGCCATACTGATCGGTTTAGTTTGCTGAGATCCAAGACTGGTCTCCAGTCCCCTGTCTATTTTGGCACTAAAAGGAATCTTGAATAAGTTCTGGACTCTTTGTGGTCTGCGGGGACCTCTTGGATGACTCTTTTTCTAGCAGATTATTTATTTCCAGTTTTGCCGCTTCACTCTCACTGGGTGGAACATTCAGGATTTTGTTTAATACTAGCAGCAGAAAAAAGAAGGTACGTACTCACCATAAGGTTCCATAGTTGTTCTCCACTTTCATTCTTCCTTAACTGTTCAGTTCGGATCCAATCCTCTGATCTAACTTGGCTGCTTTTTCTAGCTCTTTAAACACTGAGACTCTCAAGCTCGCACCCTTACCCATAATGCCCTAGCTACCTTACATACTTCAGATCTATTTTGCTGCCCATAGGCTCATACAGTAGTTAAGAAACATGGAAGAATGGAGTCTGTGACACAAACATAGGAACAGAGGTTCCTGTAATATCATTTGACATTTCAGGAGTAAAGAATGAAAGGGGGTTGGTGGGAGGGAAGTTGAGGAAGAATGAAAATGGACAACACAGATGGAATGTTATGGTAAGTGCATAACTTTTTTATCTGATGTTGTCATTTTCATTCATTTTTCAACTGTTGGGACAGAGTCCCCAGCTACCTAAAATCCCAGGTGGACTCTAAGGAAAGATATTCATGAGTACAGCTGAGCCAAAAGCTGCCCTTCCCCTACAGACCAGATCCAACTTGTAATGAGCAATAAACAAATGAGGATTACCCTAAGCTGCAGCTGCACAAATATAATTCAGTGAAGTTCTAGAAGTTCATAGGGTCATAGATTAGTACTAGGCTAACTGCCTTTTGGGACCATTTTAAGCCTAGCCAATTACCCCATGCAAGAATCAAACCCTGCATCTTGTGTCTATAAGTTAAACACCTTAACCATTACACCAACCTCGTTAAATGTAATGGGTTCATAGATTAGTACTAGGCTAACTACCCTCGTAGGTCATTTTAAGTCTAACCAATTACCCAATATAAGAATCAAATGCTGCACCTTGGGTCTATAAAGTAAACACCTTAACCATTATACCAACCTCTCAAATGCAAAATATCTAGTGGAATGGGCTTTAGGTGTTTTGGCAAAGGCAAACCCACTTTTTTGTAGACAAAGATAATACAATCAGTCAACCATTTGGCTAAGGACACTTTGGAAACTGGTTTGTCTAATTTTGAGTTAGAAAAAGAAACAAATAATTGGCCAGATTTCATAATATCTTTGGTTCTGTAAAGAGACAAACCTGTCTGTGAACATCCAATAAATGTAACATATATTCTCTGATTCAGTTCTCGGCTGGTGTGCCATCTGTGTGGAGTCTGCATGTCCTCCCTTCTTTCGCATGGGCTTCCTCTGTGTGCTCTGGTTTCCTCCAACATTACAAAGACATGTGTCTGGAGTGTTTCTCCCTGGGCCTTGCCTGAAAATTAGCTTCATTCCAAGTTGGACTTTCCCAGTAAACAAATGTTAAATAAAAAATATAAATAAATAAATAAATAAATAAATAAATACATTTCCCTTTATTTGAAAAATTTGGGAGGAAAACCGGTAGGTTGATAACATGATTGATATTGGATTCTGGCACCACCTTAGGAAGAAAGGAAGGGTTGGTTCTTGAAGATACTCCGTCCTTGCGGAAAATTAAATAAGGGGCTTACAAGAAACAGCTTGAAGTTCAGACACTCTTTTGGCACAAGTGATTGCAACCAGAAAAATAGTCTTCCAGGTAAAAAAGATTACATCAGATTTAGCTGACGGTTCAAAAAGGGATTGCATTAATGCCTGAACAACACTTAAATCCAAGGAGGAGTAGGATCCTTCAAAGGAGCTCTAAGTAAATATCTTCCTCATAAAAAGGCTTTGCAAAGTTTAGAGGAAGCCAAGGCTGAGTTATTTACTCCTACATGAACATTTGAATTGGCTGCTAATTGTACTCTGACAGCTAAGGAAATAGCCCCTTCACTACAAATTGTAGATAAAAAGTCAAGAACCTTTGAAACCTGTACTGAAAAATGGTCTAGATTCTTTTTATGTGCCCATATGTGCCCGAAAACATATGTTTTCCATTGACTTTTATAACTTTTTCTAGTGGAAGCTTTGTGGGATGATAATAGAATGCGATGGACAGGGGAGGAGAGCCTGGATTGTCTGGCAATCAATAGAACTGGAGAAACCATGCAATCAACATTAGGCCTGAAATGTCTGGATGAGTCATGCCTGTTGCGTGAGATAGTATATCTGGAGTTGGGTCCAGAATCCATGTAGGGTGTAGAAGACGTGGCCAAAGGAAAGAAAACCAGGTGTGACGAGGCCAGTAAGAGGCAATGAGGATAACTGTGCTTGTCAATTGAGATGCTTTCTGGAGAACTTTGGGAATGAGAGGTACTTGGGAGTAAGTGTAAAGGAGACCAGAGGGCCAATCATGAAGTAGAGCATGCCTCAGGGACTCACCCACTGGGGGGATTAGGACAAAGAACCTGCATTTGTTGTTGAGGGGAGATACAAACAGATCACAGCATGGCTGGCCCCATAGACGGAAAATCCTCTCTTCCAAGTTCATGTTGACAGACCACTTCTGAGACATTGAACAGGTCTGGTTAATTTGCTGCAATCATGCTGGATTTCCCCAGAATGTGCACTGCTATCAGAAAATGATCAGATGAAATTGCCTACTGCCATCTTCTCATATCTTCTCAACAAAGAGGGTAATATCTGGTTCCCCTTTGTTTGTTGATGTACCAGACTACTGATATATTGTCTGTCTGAATCACAGTAATCCCATTTGGAAAATATTCTTGGAAGACCTGCAATGATAGTAGGACAGCATTCATCTTTAGGACATTGATATGCATGTTGGCCTCTTCAGTGGAACATGCACTGTGGATTGTCCTTCACAGGAAGTGCCCCCCCCCACTCGTTCTGAGAGGCATTCATGGTCACCATGGTCTTGGACTGAGGGAGAAAAAGGGAAGGCATTTTTGTATCTGATTGCAATGGATCCACCAAAGAATATAATTTTTGCAAGCTTGCATTATTTTGACCAAACTGGATAACAGTTGATTGAGTATAGACCATTGGGTTGCAAGTGTCCATCGAAGGATTCTCATATGGTACCTTACCAGCGATACAAGACTGATTGCCACTGACATAGATCCCAGTGTTTGGAGTATCAGAAGAGCTGAAAGTGAATGGTTGTGAATGATCTTTTTGACCTGGGACTGTACTGCTTGAATAAAGGACATAATAAGAGAAGCTATTTGAGTGACTGTATTGAAAAAGCACAGAAGAATTCCAGATTCTGAGTTGGTTCAAGTTGAGATTTGCTGTAACTGACAGATTCCCAGACGAGAGCACAAATGGAGAAAGTAGTCCTGAGCTTGGATTAGATGATGCCTGGTTGGAGCGGTCAGAAGGCAGTCATCTAAATATGGAAACACACCCAGAATCCCTGCAGTATGAAGTGAACTGCAAAAACTGCCATACACTTGATAAACACCCTGGTGGCTGTGATGACACCAAAGGGCAGCACTCTGAAATGGTAATGACTGGCTCCCAGTCAAAAGTATAGCTATCTCCTGGATCACCTGTTCATTTTTATGTGATACTATAAATCCTGAAGATCTATCAAGCAGATCCAGTTGTTCTTGTGCAGAAATGGTAGAATAGACTGAAGCATGACAATCCAGATCTTTGTATGCTGAACAGATAGATTTAGTTTGCTGAAATCCAAAATTGGTCTCCAATCCCCTGTCTTCTTGGGCACTAAAAAATCTTAAATGAGTTCCAGTCTCCCTCTGGTCTGGGGGGAATGCTTCAATGAGTCTTTTATTGAACAGCTTGTTTACTTCTAATGCTGCTGCTTCCCTCTGACTGGGTGGAACATTTGGGAATCTTCTTTGAAACCAATGGGGGTGGATGAGAAAATGGTATTATATACCCTCTGGATATTATCCTCCACAGGGTCTGCAGGGGCAGACAACCTCCAAATGTCTCCAGAGTTGGACAGTCAGGCCTCCTTTTAGAAGCGCTGATAGGATTTGTCAGAGAAGGTTTCTCTGGATTCCTGATTATACAGACCACTTCTGACATGGGGATGGTGTCTTTCATTTGAGTTCCCCCTCTGCCTCTGGGGGAACTCTCTCCATGTAGATCTTGTAAGGGACCCAGGGATTTGTTTAACTACACTTTTCTTCCACTTTATTGGCTCCTAGAAAAGGACTGTTTAGGGGTCGAAAATGTACACCCTCAGAAGACAGAATGTTTCCTTCCCGCTCACACCTAGAGAGCGTATCTTTAACTTTGGGGCCAAACAATGAAGTTCCATGAAAGGGAGCATTAACAAAAGAAGATCTGAGTGGTCCCACAAAGAGATGCAGGCATGTCTCCTGATGTTAATGCCTGAACTCACCACCTTTGACCACATGAGAGATAAGCCTCATGAATTAATTCAAATAGACTGTAGAGTAGCCACAGAAATGGTGTATTCCATGCCCCTGGGGGAACTATCTCCATGTGCATCTTCGAAGGGACCCTAGGATTTGTGAACCACATTTTTCATCTGCTTTGTTGGTTCCTAGAAAAGGTCCACTGAGGGTTTGAAAAACCTACTACCACAGCAGACAGGGTTTTCCCTTCCTGCTCACACCTAGAGTGTGTATCTTTTACTATGAGGCCAATCAAGGATGCTCTGTCAAAAGGAACACTGACAAATGAAGATCTGAAGGGTTCCACAAAATCACATAAGTGCATCCAGACATGTCTCCTCATGGAAATGCCTGAATCTGCCACCAGTGAGGTACCTTTAGCCACTTGGCAGATAAGCCTCATGGGTGAATTTGAAATAGACTGAAGGATAGCCAGCTGTCAGGAAATAGTAGTTTCTACCTCAAAGGATATGATCCTAGAGAGGGATTTGGAAAGTTCCTTAATCAAATCCCTCTGGAGTCTTGTAAAGTGTGCCAAATAATTCAGTGACCTAAGGACGAAGGTCACTGAAGCATAGACATGCTTCCTAACCCTGTCCAGTGCCCTAGACACCCTGTTAGGATGGTGGACAGAAGAACTTTGTTCTGCCAGTTCCTTCTTAGTTGCTGCCACTATGACTATAGCATCAATGGGTACTCCGTTACTCCAGTGCGATCTATCTTTAGGTTGTGCCAGGATCCTATCTGGTCTCTTAGTGATTGACTCAGTCATGTCAAGTTCCTTCCATGCCCATCTAGAGAAATCAATGAGCTCATTGATGGGCAGAGTCACCCATGAGACAGATGGGCCAGCTGCAAAGGCCACCGGGAACACAGACTCCTCTTGGGAAGGGTTATCAGGGGACCAGCCATCCCTTTGTTTTAGGATTTATAAGATGTTTCTAAATGAGAAATCATTGGGTTGTGATCTGGGGTTCCTCTTCATCAAAGTCAGTGTTCTCAGTGGCAGATTCTTGTGCAGAGTCTAAGTGCCACCCTTTGCACTTCCTTTAATAAGGAACCTCCTTGGTGTCTTGTTCTGGGGAGATATAACAAGAGTTTACTATATCCTGTTGGGTGGCCTGAAGACTGGTTTGGGCTGGCTGTCCCAGTGGAACAGATGACTGAGGCTCTGGATGCAGAATCGAATGGGACTGGGAGGTCAAAGCTGAAGAGGGAAGAGAGGTCTAAACTTTGGGAACAGACAAAGCTCTCTCCACTACCTTGATCTGATAAGGCAGCCTTTCAGACCATAGATTCCCTCAGTCACGAAGGCAAGCTGTTTGAAGAGAGAGTCAGAGCTGAGCTGTCCAGTGCCAAAGCTCTGGGATGCAGAGACAACTTCAGAGTTGAATCTAGACACTATGGCTCCAAGAATCATCTGGCTCTGAATTACTCAGCGCTGGACCACTCAGAGAAACCTTCAGAGTCGAAGATGCAAACATCTTTGGATCCAAGGCAGATGACTCCAGGACTTTCTGATCCAATGGCTCTGAAACCAAAAGTTGGATTGGAGCAGGAGCTAACAGCGGAGGTGTAGTACTAACAAGGGTCACCAGACCCAATGGGTCAGAGCCAGAAGAACTCCTGTTTTTTATCTGCACCCTGAGAAACTTCCTCATCATCCTGTCCACATCGGCTTCAGTAAGGCTCTTGGTAGATCGAATGGATGAGGCCGTGGATGTAGATCTTGAATGGCGTTGAGGAGATTGTGCCAAAAAGGGCACTAGGAGCCAAGAGGTGATCAGATCCAGCAATAATTGAGATGAATGAATCCATGTTGATTTATCAGATTTCGGTTTTGAGTCCAAAGCCATTGGATCTGACTTTCTGGCTTGCTTAAGAGGAGGCTCGAATAACGGAGCTGAAGTTGCAGATGTTGTCGGAGCCAGAGATCTCTTATGCGATACTTTTGTATGTGAATCTCCTTTTTTGTCTACACATTTGGGGGTTTGAGCCCCAGAAGCAGTAGCTGCAGATTTAGAGGGCAGCAAGCCCCTAAGAATCAACTTATTCTTTTGGTCTATCAAAGCATAGGTATTAAACCCTTTACAAATATCACTGCTGGAGTCTAGGTGAGAAGGCCCTAAACAATAAATGCACTTTAAATGCCTGGCTGTATGAGTTGGGTATTTTGTGGCTGCTGGCCACGCATTTTTTAAACTCTGATGGTCTGTCAGACATAATAAGCAGAAACAAGGAGAAAGGAAGAGTAAGTTATAAAAAGTTTTTTTTTTTAAATACTTAGTATTGGAAAAGAATTGCTGCTGTGCAAACAACAAACAAACAGTATTGGAAAGGAATTACCAATAATGGTACGTAAACAGGGGAGTACTAAAAAGTACTAGACAGTAATGTGAAAAAAAAGAGAAAAATATTTAGAGATAACTTTTCTAAAATTAAAGGGAGGAAAAAGAGCAAAAGATATATAAATTATAAGAATTATATAGCAAAAGCAGTTAACTCACAAAAAAACTATTAGAACTCACTCGAGAGTTTTCAGAGACAAAGTCCGAACACTATGGCGGGAAATGAGATCTGAGCTATGTAAGGCAATGAGGGCATTATGGCTAAGGGGAGGAGTTTAAGAGTTTCAGTGTTCTACAAGCTGGAAGAAGCGGCCAAGTCGGATCTGAGGATTGGATATGAACCCAACAGTTGAAGAATGAATGAAAATGACAACATCAGATCTAATACTCCAACCACAAGCTACTTTAATTCTTTCCTTACCAATAATGTACCTATAGGTGAAGCTGCCTAAGATTGAGTTTGTTGCCTAATAAGAAAGATTTTGTGTCTGGAGCCACTTGAGAGAGTTGTAAAGATCCTTCAGGTTCATCAAAGGTAACAATTTGTAAGGGGATAGTTGTGATATCAGATGGATGCAGTGTTAAGGAAAAAAGAATTATAGAAAGTATATAACTACCATGCCTTATTCATCCTGTCCACCTGATCTGACTGATTGGTCCTGTAGATCAATGAGTGTGTATACACCTTTAAGAAGCTATCCAAGGGGTTGCATTAGAGTATAAATACTGAGCACATGTGAGTCTGACTGCCATTTTCTAGTTAGTTGTTGAGATGTGAACATGTATGTATGTAAGTGTGAAGATTGGGTGAAGATAGATGAAGGCTGCCAGCCTAGCCAGATAGAATTTTGGAAATAATTCTGTCATCTGTAAATATTAATGTAAACCACAGATTTGTCTTAAATGGTAAAAATAGTGTTGCATGTGGAACTGGACCAACTGACCAAGAAAAGCATGTGTGGCCCTTTGATGTAAACACGGCTCCGGCCAGCCTTCCCCAGGAGTGCCTGTGTGGTTGTATAAACTCTTCTCAAAGTGTGTGTGTGTGTGTGTGTGTGTGTGTGTGTGTGTGTGTGTGTGTGTGTGTGTGTGTGTGTGTGTGTGTGTGTGTGTGTGTCAGCTACTTGGGCAGGGACACGAAGCACTGGTTGGACAGAGAGGTTGCTGGAGGTTTTAGCTTGCCCACTAGGCTGAGATCTGGACACAATAGCTGTGCTAGTGGGGAGTCTTATTGGGGACCTGGACAGCAAGTAAGCGACCAGCCCCTGACTGACTGTGATCTATGTGTGCTCTTAAGGGAAATTGCACTTTACTGTGTGTATTTGTTATCCTTTCCTCCTAGATGAGATGCCCCTCACTGGTGTTATTGGTGAGGATTGAGGCTCCTTGATTGCTGGGGCCAGGGCACAGGCATCACATATTAATTGTTTGGCAGTGGTGGGATATCCACACCACATATTAATTGGTTGGCAAATACTAATTGGCTTGTAGTGGTGTGGGTAGAGTGAATTCTTGTAGCTGGTGTACAGTGAGCTTTGAAGGTGTTTTGTACTCTAAATCAGCCATGCAGTGAATACTCAAGAGTTCAGATCACAATTGTTTTATTTCCTTTGTTAGCTTAGTTAGTCAGGGTGAGCAGGAAGCATGTCAGCAGAGGAGTATGGAAAGCTGACAAGGAGCCAGCTGGCGGAGATGTGCCAGGCTAGGGAACTGGTGCATGGAAACCTGACTAAGGCAGACCTGACTGCAGCCTCGGTTACAGCTGCATCAGAAAACAGCAACCAGGAGGCCAATCAGACTGGCAGTGGAGATATAATACCCTCGGAGAATGGACAGCTTAACCTTTCTGCAGAGGACTTAAAAATCCAGCTGGAGCTAAAGAGACAAGTTAGAGGACAGGCGTTTGGAGACAGAAGCAGCTGAGAGACTGAGAAGTCAACAAGCTGAGGAGAATGAGAAACTGCTATGCCTGGAAGCTAAGGAAAAGGAGCGGTAGAGGAAGCAGGAGAGGGAAATGCTGACTCTTCACCAGAGTCATGGAGGTAATGGGGAAGGGAGTAACTGGACCCCAGAAGCACAAAAAGTCAGTAAATTTTTTCCGTAGTTTAAAGAGGGGATCATTTTGATAGTTTCATTCATATGTTTGAGAGGGTATGCAAACAGTATGCTGTTGACCAAAGGCTCAGGGTACGGTTCCTAACCCCCTTACTCCATGGTAAGGCTGTAACTGTTTTGTCAAAGATGACTGATGTTGCATGTTTTGATTATACTGCTGTTAAAAATCATTTCTTAGAATTGTTTAAGCTAACACCGGAAACATATAGGAAAAAGCTTTGTGAGCATAGATGCAAGACAGATGAAAGTGTGTGTGAATATGTTGCTGAACTAAGCACTTATTTCCATAGGTGGGTGAGGGGATGTCAGGTCACCAACTCTGAAGGGCTGGCAGACCTTTTGGTGAGGGAACAAGCCCTTAACACTTTGCCTGAGGACATGAGGATCTGGTTAGCTGATAGATAATGTGCCACTTCAGATGAGTTGGGGAAGAAGGGAGATCTATACCTGGCAAGCAGGGCAGCCCTGCACAGGAAAGGGTCTCCCAGTACTGCTCATGGGTCTAAATGAACCCATGGTGGGAAGCACAGACTGCCCCAACAAAATCTGACAGTAGCAGGGGAAGCCACTAGTTCAGGTACATGTCCAGCTAAGGTTAAATGTTTTGAATGCAACCAATGGGGCCATGTGGCATACAGGTGTCCACAGAGGCAAGATGGGGAACAAAAGGTGAGGGAGCGAGTAAGTGGGAAAGGCAAAATGCCAATAGTAGGTTGTCTTGAGACAACAAGGGTAACAAACTACCATCCTGCAGATGTCCTGATAGGGAAGGATTTGGATGAGGCAGTACCATGTGTTTGTGCAGTTACACACAGTCAAGCTAGGAGACAAGCATGTAGGTCTGGTAGCCTGGGGGAGACCCAGACAGACTGCATATTTGCAGCCAGGACTGGTGAGGTGGTTACTTCAGGGAGGGAGCTACCCGATAGCAGTGAGACTGAAGGTGAGCCACAGCTGCTTGTGGGTACTGATGTTCCCTGGGACAGAGTGACTGCAAAGGTAGAGCTGAATAGTAGTACCCAGGCTGACAGTGAGGTACCACTGTCAGTGGATGCCAGACTTCCTGTGGAATGGGAGGCTAGGAAGGGTTACAAGGAGAGAGTTGAGACAGGTTCAGCTCTCAAACCCTACATTGCAAGGCCTGAGGCAAGTAGCTAGGGAGGCACCTGATTCTCAAGGAAAGGGGAAATCTGTATACTGGGACAAAGGGTTACTGTACAGAGCGTGGGCCCCTGAGGGAGGGCTAGAAGGTGAGAGAGTACAGCAGCTGGTAGTGCCTAGAGCCTACTGTCTGGCGCTTCTAGCTATAGCCCATGATATTCGCTTTGCATGTCATATGGGTATAAAACATACAAAGAGGTGTATTATGCAGAACTTCTATTGGCCTGGAATTTCCAGAGATATAACAGGGTACTGCAGGACCTGTGAGCAGTGCCAAAAGGTAGGCAAGGCAGGAGACATGGTGAGAGCTCCTTTGATGCCTTTGCCTGTGATTGAGGAACCATTTCAGAGAGTAGCTATGGATATTGTGGGTCCTCTGAGTACCCCATGTTCCACAGGGAAAAAGTATAACCTAGTGGTAGTAGATTATGCTACACGATACCCTGAGGCAGTGGCTTTGTCCTCCATTGAGGCAAAGAAGGTGGCAAATGCGTTGTTAGAGATTTTCAGCAGGGTAGGTTTCCCCAAAAGAAATATTGACTGATAGAGGTGCCAAGTTCATGGCAGATCTGCTGGCTTGTCTATGGAAGTCCTGTAGGGTGAAGCACATGAGGATCACCCCCTACCATCCCCAGATTAATGGTCTTGTTGACAGTTTAAACTCTACAATCAAGTCCATGCTACAGGCATTTGCAGATTGGTTTAAGGGGGAGTGGGACAAATATCTGCCCCATCTGTTGTTTGCTTACAGAGAGGTTCCCCAAGAATCCACCGGCTTTTCGCCCTTTGAGTTGCTGTATGGGCATAAGGTGAGGGGACCTCTAGATTTAATTCAAGATGAGTGGGAAGGTGAGTGCAAGCCTCACAAGGAGTCTGTTGTGGCATACATCCTGAACCTCAGGACAAGGCTCAGGGAACTCATGGGCTTGGCCCAGGAGAACCTGGCAGAAGCCCAACAACACAAAAAGGTGTGGTATGACAGGAATGCTCGAGCTAGAGAGTATGCTGTGGGGCAGCAGGTAATGGTTCTCATTCCTGTCAGACACAACAAGCTGCAAGCAGCTTGGGAGGGACCCTACAAGTTGGTAAGAAAAGTAGGCGATGTTAACTACATGGTGGAACTACTAGGCAGAAGGCAGGGGCATAAATTGTGCCATGTTAAAATGATGAAACCTTACCATGATAGGGAGGCCTTTGTGCTCAGCATTTGCAGTGGATTGCAGGAGAAGTCTGAGGGAGATCTGGGGACTGATCTCCTCAGTGAGATTCGGGCTGACACCTCAGTGGAAGGGGTAGAAATGTCCCAGCAGCTATCTCCTACCCAGGTTTGAGAATTCTGAGCAGTGTTGCAGGAGTTTGGGGACATGTTCACTAGGAAACCAGGGTGAACCCACCTGGGGCGGCACCAGGTGGATACAGGACCCCAAAGGGCTATTAGGCAGGCCCCTTACAGAGTGCCTGAAAGCATCAAACAAACTCTGAGGGAGGAGGTACAGGAGATGTTGGAACTAGGGGTGATTCAAGAGTCAAACAGTCACTGGGCCTCCCCAGTGGTGCTGGTGCCAAAGAAGGATGACAGCATCAGGTTCTGTGTGGACTACAGGAAATTAAATAGTCACACAGAGTCAGATGCTTACCCCATGCCTAGGACAGATGCGGCCCTAGAGCAGCTGGGTGGGGCTAAGTATCTTACAACCATTGATCTTACCAAGGACTACTGGCAGGTGCCCTTGACTCCCAGTGCTAGAGAGAAGTCAGCCTTTGTGACTCCTTTTGGCTTGTATGAGTTCACAAATATGCCCTTTGGGATGAAGAATGCCCCAGCAACTTTCTAGAGACTGGTAGAGCACATCCTAGCAAGAGCAGGAGGGTCTGTGCTTGCTTACTTTGATGATATTGCCATCTACAATCTACAGCCATTCCTGTCCAAAGCACCTTCAGCATGTCAGGGAGGTGCTGGGAAGACTACAGAGGGCAGGGTTGACCATTAAGCTGAGCAAATGTCAGGTGGGTGTGGCAGAGGTCTCCTACCTAGGACATAGAGTGGGGACTGGTAAGATAAGGCCAGAATCTGCCAAAGTAGAAGTCATTCAGGCATGGCCTGCACCTATTACTAAAGGGCAGGTGAGGGCATTTTTAGGGACAGCAGGGTACTACAGAATGTTCGTCCCCAGTTACAGAGCCATAGCTGCTCCCCTCACAGACCTGACAAGGAAGAACAGGCCAGATAAGGTAGTGTGGATCCCAGCATGTGAGCAGGCATTACAGAAGCTTAAAGAAGCTTTGGGAGGACCCCCTGTATTAGCCAGTCCAGATTACAGCAAATAATTTGTTGTGCAGGTGGATGCTTCAAACCATGGGGTGGGGGTTGTACTTAGCCAGATTTCTTCAAAGAGGGAAGAGCACCCAGTGGTTTATCTCAGTCGTAGGCTTCAACCCAGGCAGGAATGCTATGCAGCTGTAGAAAAGGAATGTCTAACAATAGTGTGGGCACTGCAGAAACCTCAGCCTTATCTGTATGGAAGGAAATTCACTGTAATGACAGATCACAACCCCTTAACATGGTTAAACAGAACCAGCCAGCAAAATGCCAAGTTGCTAAGATGGAGCCTGGGTTGCAAGCATATGATATGTCCATGCAGCACCACAGTGGGATTAGCAATGCCAATGTAGATGGGCTCTCAAGACAGGGAATGGGGTAAGGTACACTCAGATAGACCTAACTCCCTCAAGTAGCGTTTCTCAACGGTCACTTGAAAAAACAGCTTGAGTTCTCCGGGGGGGGGGGGGGGTATGTGAAGATTGGTTGAGGAGAGATGAAGGCTGCCAGCCTAGCCGGATAGAATTTTTGAAATAATTCTGTCATCTGTGAATATTAATGTAAACCACAGGCTTGTTGTCTAAAAATGGTAAAAATAGTGTTACATGTGGAACTAGAAAAAAAAATGTAACAACAGTGAACTCTACTGACAAAGTAAAGCATGTTGTGACCCTTTGATGCAAACACGGCTCCGGCCAGTCTAGATGAAGGAATTCTTGCTATTGTTTTAAGGCCAGAGTTAATGGCCAGAATTTGCATGCATAAATGTCCTTTATTGCTCTGGTTTCTGCCCAGAGGTGAAGAATGTAAATGTAGTTTCTGTTAGCCTGGGAACCCAGGGAAGTGTAAAGAATGATGTAATGTAACCCAGGGAAGTGTGAAGAATGATGTAATGTGAACCAGGAATGTGATTTTAAAAACATAGAGAATCAGAGAGCATTAAGCATTTTGTCTTGACCATCCAACTCATCAGCACTGTCTTACTCTATATGCAAGTTTATTTTGGACTTGTGTTTTCTCTTAGAAATAGCTAGAAAGTAGAAAGATTAGACTAAGTGTTTTTCTGTGATGTCAGAACTGAACTACTGAATTATTTTAAGTATTTCTCTGTGATCTCTGAACTCTTGACTAGCAATGTGTAGTAAAAAGTATCGTCTTGGTGTTTTGACTATTTGCTATTAAATATTTTAAAACCCTTTCAACTGTGGCTGTTTTTGTAGAGATAATTTAAGTTATTTACTTGCATGCCTTTGGTAAAATTGTACAAAGCCACTTCAATAGCTTTAGCCCTGGGCTATACTACCAATTGGATAATAATATTGCACAGTAATAACTGGACACCCTTTTAAGAGCCTTTGAGTAGCTGATAAATATTAGTGGATGGTGGCCACTGGTACTACTGTATAGTCTGGGAAAAAGGGGCACAGCTGGAGAACCTGTGCCAGCCTTCCCGAGGAGTGTCTGTGTGGTTGTATATACTCTTCTCAAAGTGTGTGTGTTTGTGTGTGTGTGCGTGTGTGTGTGTGTGTGTGTGTGTGTGTGTGTGTGTGTGTGTGTGTGTGTGTCTCAGCTACTTGGACAGGGACACAAAGCACTGGTTGGACAGAGAGGGTGCTGGAGGTTTTAGCTTGCTCACTAGGTTGATATCTGGACCCTATAGCTGTGCCAGAGGGGAGTCTTATTGGGGACCTGGAGGGCAAGGGAGTGACCAGCCCCGGACTGACTGTGATCTCTGTGTGCTCTTAAGGGAAATTGCACTTTACTGTGTGTATTTGTTATCCTTTCCTCCTATATAAGACACCCCCCCACTGTTGTTAGTGATGAGGATTGAGGCTCCTTGATTGTTGGACCAGGGCACGGGCATCACAGTAAGCTCTGTTTGTTAACTAGTTCATTCATATTTAAAGATGCTGTTATCCATCCTGATGTGTTATTATATATATTAAAGCACCTGAATGAAACCCCAAGCCTTCTTATTTGCATTAGAGATGAACCAGTGACATGGTGTCAGGAGTGAGATGTCTAAAGGACATGGTGTCAGGAGTGATATGTCTAAAGGACATGGTGTCAGAAGTGGCATGTCTAAAAGGACATGGGGTCAGAATGGGAGCCAGAAGCAAGCCCAAGAAATGCAGCTAATATAAAAGAGTGAATCATCCCTAAAATGTTAAAACTTCTCAAAACAGGTCAGAAATAAATTTTAATATTAAATCTTCCTCAGCATTATTTCTTATCTGTATAATATGAAACAGAGCATACAGAATGTTCTAATTAATATTTGTATAAGCAGATATGTATGTTACTGATAAAAAGATTTGAATTACTATGAAAAATGTTTGAAATAAAGTCTGCATTGCATAAAACAAAGAAATAGCATTTTTTGCAACGCATATGTATTTTTGTATTAACCAAAGATATCCGAGTTTTCAGAAGTGTATAAAGTGTTTGCATGTTTGTGCAGTGTTACAGTAAAGCTATTTCGCAAAAGTACAGCCATTGCAAGGCATATTTTGTAGAGTACAGTATTTTGAAGAGTTTATTGTGCATTTGAATGTTGTTACAAGCTCACAGAACTGTTTGTTCATACATAATTACAAAGGCCATATTTTCAGTGTGTTTGTGTATACTTTGTGGGCATGGCAGATGGATTTCGAAAATCCAGTGTATTTGTCTTTGACAGTAATATTGCTGAGAACTGGAGAGTGTTTGAGCAAGAGCATGACATTTTCATACAGACTGTATTTTCGGATAAAGATGACTGTACAAAGGCATTTATTCTGCTTAATTTAGCTGGGTCATAAGCCATAGAAAGGGAATGCTCATTTTTGTATGCAACTGCCATTTTTGCTGGAGAGGGGGAAACCATCATGCTGTTGTACCGGCTAAATCAAGGAAGGACCCAGAGTGCTTAAAACATACATTTAGGGAAATGTTTAACCCCCAGACAAATGTTACAATGGAAAGGCACTTATTTTACACAAGGGATCAAAAGCCTAGTGAAACTTTTGAAGCATATATAACTGACCTGAGAAATAAAGCTAAAATGTGCAGATGTGGTGAGTTAAGAGATGAGTTGATAAAAGACAGACTTGTGTGTGGTATTAAAGACGATGCTGTGAGAAAGATTTTGTTTCATTACAGTGATTTAACTTTGAATAAGGCCATTGAGATTTTTCAGATATATGAGCTTACAGAAAGCACACAAATATGCTCACAAATGAGAGCATCTCTGGGAGGCACAGTGATAAAGCTCATGTTGATAGTATGCAGTATGTTGTTAAAAGAAACAGGCCCAAGCACATGGCAGCTATAACCTGTGCAGCACCTACCACTCAAAGCATGGGTCCCAACTTAGTTTCATTGCCAACTGTCGTAATTGTGGTAGTAATCATGAATCTAAAAAGGAAAAATGTTTAGCTTTTGGTAAAAAATGCCACAAATGTAATAAATGGAATCATTTCAAAACATTTTATAAATCAAAAGGCCCACATTCTTTTAATAAAAGGGAACATATTAAGAAATTAGTTGATCAGTTAGACAGTGGCAGTTCTACTCATTATGCTGATGGTGTATCAGTGCTTCATAAAACAGTCAATGCAGTAGATTTAAGCACCAAGAATGAAGTATTTTGTACTGTTTGGATAAATGGCAAACCCACAGAGCTCAAAGTGGATACAAGTTCCAAGTGCAATGTTATGTCTGTAGAAACATTTGCAAGAGTATGTAAAGGTGAAAGGCTTGATTTGGCAAGGCGTCTGAAACTTGTTGCTTATGCAGGTGACGAAATTCAGACCAAAGGTTAAGTAGTGCTTTCATGTTACTCTGCTGGAAGAAGCTACGACTTATTCTACGTGGTCAGGAGGCACACTCAGTCATTCTTAGGGCTCAGAGACACTTTGAAATTGGGGCTACTTTCATTTTATAAGGAAGTCCACCAAGTTAGCTTAAAAGACCACAACTCTAATTTTGCCCAGAACATTTTTCTACCTATGCTGACCTTTTCAAACTAGGCAAACTTTCAGTTGTGTACCCCATGAAGTTCGACCTAGAAGTCAGTCCAGTTATCAGGCCAGCACATAAAGTTCCAATAGCCATGCAGGACAGAGTTAAAGCCAAGTTAGATAAAATGGTGTGACAAAGTGTGATTTGTCCAGTCAAAACTCCAACTGAATGGGTATCTTCCATGGTGGTAGCTCATAAGAAAAGCTCAGATGACATCAAAATATGTATTGACCCATGAGATTTAAACAAAGCATTAAAAAGACCTCATCATCCAATGCTCACAGTCGAGGAAGTCGCAGCTTTGATGCCAAATGCCACTATTTTTTCTGTCTTAGATACTAAGAGTTCAGTTTAACAAATTCAGCTTGACAAAAAGTCTTCATTGCTCACTACTTTCAGTACTCCATTTGGCAGGTAGAGATTTTTGAGAATGCCACTTGGGATAAATTCTGCAAGTAAAGTCTTTCAGCGTTCAATGGAGCAAATTTTTTCTGGGTATCCTTGTGCTATCATAGTAGATGACATACTAGTAGGAGGTCATGATGACAGAAACCTCAGAAAAGTTCTAGAAAGGCCACGTCAAGTGAATCTTAAGCTCAACCTACACAAATGCAAATTCAGGCTACAAGAAGTTCCTTATGTTGGTCACTTATTTACAAGTGCAAGCCTATGACCAGACCCTCCAAAGCAATTAGCCATTCTCGAGATGCCAGCTCCAGACACTGTTCAAGCCCTGCAATGTTTTCTTGGCATGGTCAACTATCTATGCAAAGTTTATTCCAGACTTGAGCCAACTATCAGCACCACTTAGAGAGCTGACACATCATGATGTAGCCTCGTCTTGGTTAGAGCAACACCAAAGAGCATTTGATGTCCTGAAACAGAGAACTGCTAGTCCACCAATGTTCAGATACTTTGATGTTCACAAGCCAGTTACGCTTTCCTGTGATGCTTTGAAATTTGGACTTGGTGCAGTCATTCTACAAGAGGATCAACCTGTTGCCTAAGCATCAGGAACTCTTACCCAAACTGAACAGCAGTACTCCCAGATTGAGAAAGACCTTTTGGCAATTGTGTTTGCATGTTTGAAGTTCCATGATTATGTTTATAGTAGACCTATCCAGATCGAAACAGACCACCAACCATTAGTCACTATCTTGAGAAAACCAATGCATTCAGCTCCAGCTAGACTGCAACGTATGATGCTGAGATTGCAAAAGTACAATTTTAATCTCATCTACAAGAAAGGCAAACCTCTTTATCTTGCTGATATGCTATCCAGATCACCCAGAAATACCACTGAACAGAATGACAATCAAGGTTCACATTCAATTGATGATTTTGAAGTCAAGGAAGTGAGAAATCTTTCTTCCACATGTCTTGATGAGTTGAGAGATCACACAGCCACAAATCCAGTTTTACAGAGGCTCAACCACTTTATCAATCAAGAATGGCTGTCAAAGAAAAATAGTTTACCTCAAGAAGTACAACTTTATTTTCCATACAGAGATGAGATTTTATCTGACAAGGGTATCATTATGAAAGGTCCGAAACTAACTGTTCCAAAGTCCTTGCAACCTGAGTGCATTACTATTCTGCATCATGGTCACACAGGAACCAAATCTACCAAAAGAAGAGTGACAGAGATAGTATTTTGGCCTTCTATCTCACAAGACATTGAGGAGCACATTCCTCTTGTTCAGTATGTAATAGTACAAAGCCTCATCAACAGAAAGAACTACTTCAGCTTAACCAGATTCCAGAACTACCTTGATCGACAGTAGCCACTGATATCTTCGAGTGGAATGGTCAGCGTTATTTGGTGCTAGCAGACTCTGACTCCAATTGGTTCAAGATTGACCTACTTCCCAACTTAGCATCCAGTATAGTCATTACTAAGATGAAGCTTCATTCTGGTGTACATGGAAGTCCGCACAAAGTTATTTCAGACAATGGCATGCAGTTTACAAGCCAAAAGTTCAAAAGATTTGCTGAAGAATGGGATATTACTCATGTCACAAGTAGTCCAGAGTACCTGCAGTCAAATGGTTTGGAAGAACATGCAGTGCAAAGTGCAAAACAGTTACTAGAGAAGTCTAAATGAAATAATAGTGATGTTTTCTTGAATCTCTTCAAGCTCATACATATTCCTTGTGATAAACATCTTGGCACACCTGTTAAGAGACTTCTGTCGAGACAAACCAAAACCACATTACCAATCAGTAGTCAGTTGTTGGTTCCATGTGTCAAGAAGAGCAGATCAGTGAAACACAATCTATTGATGAAACACCTATTCCAGAAGTCCTACTTAGACAAGACCAGCAGATGCTCAATCAATTACAAAAAGGAGAGTTGGTAAGGATGCAAACATCCAAAGGTTATGATCAGATAGGTGTCGTAGACAATATTTGTTCAGAGCCGAGATTGTACATTATGAAAACAGAAGAAGGAATCTTTTGGTGGAATTGGAGGCATTTACTACTGGTATCTGAGCCTATACCACAGCACATAGCCTGTGAGAGACTCTTTATCTCAGACTGAGTTGTCCGGTGCTCCAATTCCAGAGGAAGTTCCTGAGGACATTCTTGTTCCTATGACAAATCTAGAAGTTCCTGATATGAGTTGTGCACCGCAGACTGCCCTTGTTGCTAATTTTAGTCCCAACTGTTATGTAATGAGATATGGTCAAATCTCTAAACCCTGTAACAGATACCAAGCAACTTGGACATGAACATTGTATTTTGTTTCTAATGTACATAGTAATGCACGCCTATCTCTGCTATTGTTTTGCATGAAGGGAAATCTTTTTAAGAGGGAGGATGTAGATCAATGTGTGTGTATATACCTTTAAGAAGCTATCCAAGGGCTTGCACTAGAGTATAAATACTGAGCATGTTACAAGCCTGACTGCCATTTGGTAGTTAGCTGTTGAGATATGAACGTGTATGTATGTATGTATGTAAGCTCTGTTTGTTAACTAGTTTGTTCATATTTAAAGATGCCATTATCCAGCCTGATGTGTTTATACATATTAAAGCAGCTGAATGACACCCCAAGGCTTCTTATTATTTGCATTAGAGAAGAACTAGTGGCAGGTCCAAATCCCCAGCTACATAATACATGGGTGTAATTATGTCAGGAGACCCTTGTAGATGGTGGCTCCAAAGGAAGCCCTAAATCCGAGTATATCTAGTTTGCAATGTTTTGCAAAGACATGCAGTATAGACCAAGTTGCAGCTGCAAATATTTACTTCATCAAGTGAAGAATTCCTGAAAAAGACCATAGCAGCAGACAGACTACATATAATGAAACTTAAGCCTCCATGGTAAGGACAGGTCATTGGCAGAATAAACAATGGTACTACAGCCACAACGCCATCTGGATGAAGAGACCTTGGAAACTTTGCAACCAAATCTGTTTGCTGCAAAGGACAGAAACAGCTGAGAATCTTTCCTAAGAGTTTTAGTTCTGGCAAGATTAAACTTTGCCAGTGGATATACATTTAATGCATAACATATGTGTTCTCCCTTGTTTCAATGATTTGAAAAAAAAACTGGCATGTGAATACTGGTTTAGATTGGTTTTGGATACCACACTGAAGAGAAAGGAAGGATTTATGCATAATGGGATAATCTCAGATCAAGATTTCTGGCTCAAAAGGAGATTTTGTTAATACTTCAGGAACAAAATTGAGGTCCCATGAAGGAACCAGTTCTCTAATTGGACGACAGACTAGAAAGGTTTACAAAGTCTGTTTGAAACTAAAGGGCAGGAGTCAATACCTAGGTGAAAGTTGGAAACTGTGAACAACTGAATTTTGAAGTTTGAAAAAACAAATCTTTTTAAAAAAAAGATTAGAACAGGAAAAGTAATATCTGGAATAGATGCAGTAGAAGGGTCTATTCCCTGAATGAATGGCCAAGCAGAAAAATGTTTCCATTTACTATTGTATACTCTATGGGTAGACTCTTTCTGACATGCAGAAAAAATCACATCACATCATGACAAAAGGAAGGGTCTTTATCCATTACTGGAATTGGAAAAAACAGGAAGACAACTTGAGATTGAGCAGATCCAGGTGAAGCAACCCAAAAGGGTGGAAAAGAAGAACCTTCCTGGGATCCAGTCACCCTACGGGGAAACCAGATTTGCTGGGGAAATGAGGATCACTATGGTTTTGCATCCAATTGCCTTCTTTATGAATCTGGGCATTGGGGAAGAGAAGGAAATGTGTAAAGGAGTTCAGGCAGCCACTGTTTAACTAGAGTTGCTATCAGGGACTTTCCCTTTAAGAGGATCACAGCAAAATAGTTGCTGCACTTGGTGTTGTCTGAGAAAGTAAAAATATCACAGTAAGGATAATTCCAAAGATGCCATTGACAGATTCAGAGACCACTCATGAGGTAACATAATGGATCTGCTGAGGACAAAACTTGCCCTCCTGGAAATGTGCCCTGCTATCAAGAAGCAATGCAAAGCACTCTCTCATTTACACACTATTGTAGCTTCTCAGCAGAACAGATATAACATGGTTCCGCCCTGTTTGTTGATGTATCAAACTACTGTCATGTTATTAGTTTGTATGGATTTCACCCATGGGGATAAGAAGTCCTGAAGTTCATGCAATGCAAAGAGGACTACTGCCATCTTTAGGACACTGCTGTGAAGGTTCTCTTGTTATGCTCATGTACCTTAGACCTTCCTACCCTGAAAATGTCCCCTGACCCCAAGTTCGAGGCATCTGTGATGACCATTGCCATAGGAAGTGGCATCACAAATGGTCTTCCTAGTAGAACCAAGGGGGACTTGAACCATCAGTGTAGATAGACTTTGCAAACACAGGGGATTATTACAGATGCATAAAGATAATCTGTTGAATGTAACCACTGTCCTCTAAGTAGCCACTGTAGTATTTTCATAAAGAACCACGGCAGACATGCCAGAAGTACAGAAGAAGCTATCAGCCCTGGGATTCTAAGGAATAGGCCCACTAGTGAAGAAGAAACTGAAGGGGGTTTTGAATAGAAAGTCTCAAGAGCTGAATAATCTTCAAAGGAAGAGAAACGATGAATGGCTTGAGTTGCCTGCAGATTTGATTATTTGTAGTTTACAGAGATGCACAAGGATGGACAGAGCTGAAGCAAGTAGTTTTTGGCCTTCATAAGGGCTTCTTTTGATGTGGCAGAAAGAAGCCATCATCTAAGTATGGAAACATGCAAATTCCTTGTAGCCTCAGCTGAACTGATACCACCACAATGCACTTGGTGAACACCGGGGAGTGGAGTGGGGGGTTCTGTAGTAAGATTGAAGGAGAGGGCACTCAACTGAAAGTGACTGGCTCCCAGGTGAAAGCACAGGTACATTCTGGATGCTTTGGATATTTTGATATGAA